>NC_048218.1:180096400-180179769 GCF_002007445.2 Ailuropoda melanoleuca
GGCCCTGCGCCGGGTCTGGGGACTGCAGAGGGGTCCGGGTCCCGGCCTGGGAGCGGCCCAAGGGCGGTGCTTAGCCCGATGGCCTGGCGGGAGACTGTAGCCGGGGTGAGGGGTAAGGGGAAAAAATCGCTTAGGAAGCAGACCTTCACTTCTTCCTCTTACTCCCTCCTCCCAGGAGCAAAATGCTTCCTTTTCTGGTTCTCTACGCTTTTTTCCTTTCCCGGTGGAAGTCTCTCTCCCTCCCTCCCCCTCTCCTCCCCACCCCCTTTTTTTGGCTTTAGCTGTAAAGCTTTGCAGCTCCCGGGTTCTCTGGGAGGCAGCTGAGTTGCTCACGAAAAGACCCCCTCCCCATAGTTGTTTTCGGCCGGGGTTGGCACCAGCCCCTCGGGGGGCCGATTTGGTGGCGCTCCACCGTCCTGCTAGGACTTCTGAAGAGGGGAGATTGTGCAACTCCTTTTGCTGTATCTTAGATGCTATGACAGCATTGAAACCAGATGAACGACTTAAATTCTAAGGCATTTAAAATAAGAAATCTGATCATAGAACTAATTCTCTTAGTCTCCGTTTCCCTTGGCTACTGTAAGGGCCCATTCCCGGGGGAAGAGGGGGACCCTACTAATTTTAAGTATTTCCGGGAAGCACTTTGACGTTTCAGAAACTCAGAAGTGACTGACATATAATCTGTGAATAAGATAGTTTTCGAAGTGTCCACTCTTAATTTCACAGGTTTTTTTTTTTTTTAAGTTCCAAAGCAGTACAGCCATGTATGAAACACACCTTAACGGTGTTTAAGAAATTCTAATGTAAGCCTAAGGATGTTCTCAGTTGGAACTCTCTGCTCCAAGTGTTTTTATACCCTGTGTTACAAACTTGCACCGAAACATAATGTTNCTGAAGTCGGCCTCATCTTCAATTTTGGAAATCCTTTTTTTTTTTTTCTCTGTGCGCTTTGATGAAAGTGGTAATAAAAAAAACAAGATGGGGAGAGCTATAAGATTCTCCATAATTCACAGACCTGGTAGGCAGATCCCTCTATATACAAAAGTTGCTGTGTGGTGTTTTATTGGTAAATAACCATGAGTTGGTAACTGAAAATGTATGCAGTCGTGTGCACACGTTTAAAACTAGTGCTAAAAAGTTTTTGAAGGGATTGTCATGTTTTCTACCCTTCTTAAGTAGTGGTTAGCGTAAGTGGCTAGAATCTGGCTGAGGAGAGAGCAGTCAGTATGGGAGTTAATATAGTCCTACCTGTGTTGTAAAGGCCTAAAATAGCAATTTTTTTAAAAAATGAGCTGTGACAAGGTTCTTCATTATATCTTGCATTCTCAGGGCACTAAACTCTGTAAAGGGGGGGGGGTGTCTTATTCTCCAAGCTTGCCCAATGCTGGTTTAAGAGTAAATGAATCAAAATTTGAAGGAATTTGGTGTTTTTGTTTTTATTTTGAGTTTTGTAAGGCTATTCTGTAGATGTTTTCATATATATTTCATTGCCATATTTAGTAATTTAAGAAGATTGACCAAACTTCTGGGTTAAATTCAAGTAACTGGTAAAGTGAAATTCTATCACTCTATGCCACTTTAGTTATCTAATGTTCTTTTAATCTTTTGGGAGTAGGTTGGGTATAGAATCAAAAATAGAATTTTAAAAGGTGGTATTTTTAAACTAATGTTTAAATCATGTTACTTTTTCTGCCACCTTGTTTGTAATTTTCAAAACTAAGCTTTTGATACTTTTAAGCTGTTGGAATTTCCATTGATGGCAAGATCTGAAGAAGGGAAGCTGTTAACTTACATAGTACCTATACTTTGTATCTGGGTGGTTCTGACAATACGTTCGTCAATATGTTGGAAGTCTGAGGTAGGTTTTACTATTACCCTTTCATGGATGAGTGAAATAAGGTTTCGGAAGCTTTAAGTGATTCACCGAAGGACACCTAGGTAAGAAGTGGCAGAGGTGGTAGTTAAATCTGTTTGTCTGAATCCAGAGTTGGTGCTCTTGTGACATTATGCTCCCTTAATAATTGATAATAGGACCCTTTTCTGGGTTTATCTTTGTTTTTAATTTGTTGACAGCTTATATCGAGAAAGGAGAAACAATAGTTCTTTTTGTTTTTAATAAAAATTGTAAATACCTAACATTAAATAGTGTTGGGTTCTAAATATAATTTGTGTTTGGTAATTTTGGAACAAAGTTTATTATTGTTTAACACATTTAAAAATTTTACGCTACTGGTATAGTTTCATGTATGTTGTAAGGTAGGAAGCATTTTAGAAATTAGAGTAACATCTTTGCTTTATAAAATCATGTACAGTTGCTTTGTGAGGATACCACTATAAAATTTAATAACCTTTTCACCTTTGGCCACTAGGTTAATAGGAAATAATATTATCTGAAGAAGCACAGTGAAGTTCTTTAAAGTTACTCATTTGTTGTAGGATGTCTCACATATCTTTTTACATAGTTTAGAAACTCGGCCAAAAACAGTTTATGTTTTCCATTCCTGGGGTCAGCTGCATTGTACAGTGTAAAGCAGTTTCGTGAATTTGAATTTGTATGAAATTGTGGTATGAGGCTAAAAGCAGAAGCATTATTCCATTTCACACCCCTCCTTACAGAGGGAAGTCACTCCAAAACTCCAGAAGGAAGGCACTTAGTTATTGGTTGCAAAGGATCTTTTTGGTTTTTTTCCCTATAACCCCTCCTACCTTTCCCTGGTGATAAGAGCGATCCATTTCCATAGCTTCATCCTTTGTATCTTTGTGAATGTGTCTCAGGTACGCTCAGCCCTGACTTCTCTTCTGAGCACTGGTCACACATTTTTATTGGCTGGTCCTTTTCACAGGAGACAGTTAATGTGATGTGTTCAAATGGAAACTTCCTAAAAGTAAATTCATAAACTCCCCTCCCCTTCCCCCCTACACAAAGTGGGTCAGAAATCTGTCTCTTCTGCTCATTTTTCTCTTTATTTCTCTATTTCCATTATTCTAGTCATCCAGGTTTTTAACTTCAGCTTTATTTTAACTTTTGTCTCCTTGAGCTCTTTACCTTAGCAGTCTGTTTCTGAATCTTGTCACTCCCATCATCAAAATGTGTCTTACGCAAATAATTTATTTTTTGCTTGAAAAGATAATCCATGTATATTAATTTTTAGTTTATTACCTCTCAGTTGACCAGACTTAAATTAATTGTTGTTATTTATGTTATTGACTACTGTTTAGTAACAAAATTTTACTGTATGAACAGAACGCAAATTGATTGTACCTGTTCTGTGACTGTACAGTTAAGGAAGAAATAAAGCCAGGGGAGGAAAAGTAGGGTCAGAAGAATGTCTCGCAGCTGGTCTTTCCCTTGTTGTATTTGCCACTGCTGGGCTTTTGTTATAAACTTTCTAGGCTAATTCCTCCAATTTCCTGTATCTAATCCATGTTTTAATATGTCGTTTTTGTACTCCCGAACTTTTAGTTGCTGAATCCTCCATTGCCTTTACTAGGAAACCCAACTCTTGAAAATGGTATTCATGGCCTTGTATTCCATTCTTATCTAAATAGTTCTGACTCCAATACGTACACTGTTATTTAATCATGCTGTGAAGTGAAAGAGATCTACATGCTAGTCCATGTCTAGGACCTGGGTAAAGTATGTAACCTCTCAGCCTCAGTTTCCTCTGAAATGTGGGGATACATGTAAATGGTATCTGGCATATAGTAAACACACAGTAAATTGTATTTTTTTCTGCTGATGGCTTCTTATCCACTTTGAGTGTTGGAACTGCTTTCACCCATCCCTTTATCTGAGATCACATGACTGGCTATTACATATCATTAGTATTTTTGTTTTTAAGATTTTAGTTATTCATTTGACAAAGAGCACAAGCAGGCAGAGCGGCAGGGAGAGGGAGAACGGGGCTTCCTGCTGAGCAGAGAGCCTGCCATGGGGCTTGATCCCAGGACCCTGGGATCATGACCTGAGCGGAAGTCAGATGCTTAACTGACTGAGCCACCCAGGTGCCCCAACGTATCATTAGTATTAAATACAGTTTTGCATAATAGTTATATGCTTAACTGTCCTTTTTTCTCTTGTTCTATTGGAATTCCTATGTGCAGAAATAATATCTTTAGCATCTGCCATTATGCTGCATGTGGTGAGTAGAAGGGTTCAATGAGTGAATGAACAAAGGAATCGTGAATTCACAAAAGTAAAAAACGGTTTTATGAAAAGCAGAACTAGCATATGGGGCGCCTGGGTGGCACAGTTGGTTAAGCATCTGACTCTTGGTTTCCACTCAGGTTGTGATCTGAGGGTCCTGAGATCAGGTACCATGTTGGTTCTGTGCTCAGTGGGGAGTCTGCTTGGAATTCTCTCTCCCTCTCCCCCTCTCCCCCTCCTGCTTGTGCTCTCTCTCTCTCTCTCTCTAGAATTAATAATAAATAAATAAATCTTTTTTTGAAAAAAGAAGTAGAATATGAATTAAAGTTTTCATTTCTAAATAATGCTTTAGAGTTTAAAGATTTAGATAATCAAATGAAATTTTTGATGCTCTTTAAGGTACAGGTGGTGATACTGGATATGGTTCAAATCATTTACACATGCTAAATATTCTTCATAAGTAGTTTATATAGTTCTCCCTCACTACACAATTATAATTTGGTTTCAGAAATTGTTCTTATTTGAAAGTAATATAAATGGCCATCATAATTAATGTGAAATTTATAGTGTTCTTATTAACCAAAAAGTAAACTAAACCAGTAAGCTATTAATGTAGAAAATATTCATTCCTGACTTCATTCTGTAGATGAATGAATTCTGTCCTTGCGCCAATAAAATGTAAAAATTCCTATAGCAAGCAGAAACTTGATAGTTGCTGTACCGTTAGTGGAGTATTTCAGACTTTGCACATTAAAGTGAACTAGTAGTACTTGTTCAGTGCTTTTGGGAGCCGTTTCTACATAAAATAAGGATAGTTAGATACATAGAACATTGCATTTTAGTGTAAAAACATGGAATATAAAAATACTTAGAGCAGAGTGCCAAGTAATTTTTATAGTTGAAAAGCATGATGGGAAAACTTGGCATATGGTTCTGTAACTTATTGCAAAGGACTATTGCACATCAGAAAAAAACTAGGGGTTCCACAGAACCATCTATAGTCAGAAAAGGAGAATTTCACAAGTTTTGTTTTGAAGGTTAGATGTACAATCTTTACATTCTTTTTCTTATGACATTTATTTATATGTTTCACTATGAACCTAATGATAGAACATTTTTTACACATTTTCGTTCACTGTGTTTGTATAGACAAGGAATAGAAATAATTTTCAAAAACTACCTCTATGTTTATTCATTTACTAAATGTATCATACTTCATTTATTTCAGTACCCATAATTTTCCATATTTTGAGGTCTCTGGAATCAGGCCGCATTGTACAATCAATGCCTTATGATATTAATCAGTAGCATTTGCCCTTTTTTAGTGGTACATTAAATTATTCCTCTTACATTGATCGTGAATCAAGTAAGCAAGGATATAATGTGACAACTAACAACCCAAAATCTTAGCATGACTGGGTTTGGGAAGGGAGTTTTGTATGGCATTTCCTCATTCTATGTAATATGTCTAATGTGGGTCAGCACCAGAAGGGCCCTGCTCAATGAAGTCACATAGAGTTTCACGCTGTTGGAGGATTTCAGTATAAACTTGGGCTTTTTGTTGTATTATGTATACACAATGGAATATTATTTAGCCGTGAGCAAAGGTAATATCTTGCCATTTGTGACAACATGGAAAGACTTTGAACACATTATACGAAGTGAGATAAGTCAGAGAAAGACAAGTACTGTATGATATCACTTACATGTGAAATCTAAAAAAGCCAAACCTGTTAAAAAAAAAAAAAAAACAGAGCCCAAGAAACAGAGATTGGGAGGATAATATTGATGGTATTTGAGGGTACAAATTTGTAATAAGTAGTACAGAAGCCATAGAGATGTAAAGTATAATGAATTTAGACAGATATATTTATTTATATATATATATATATATAAAATGTATATACTATAGTGATGGTAAGTATTGCTTCAGTGGCAGTCATATTACAGTATATGAATGTATCAAAGTAACATGCTGTGCACCTTAAGTTTACAAAATGTAGCATGTTATATTTATCAAAACAAAAATAAATCTTAAGCTTTTTTCCACAGTCCTGGCAGCAGTGGGATGGAAATGTGGTGAATAGCACGCACACTGGTTTTTATTTTTAAAATTTTTATTTATTTATTATTTGGGGGGGGGAGGGATGGGGAGAGGGAGAGAGAGAATCTTAAGCAGGGCTCCATCTCGCTACCCTGACATCATGACCTGAGCCGAAATCAAGAGTCAGATACTTGGGGTGCCTGGGTGGCGCAGTCGTTAAGCATGTGCCTTCGGCTCTCTCGATTGTCAGAGTAATTTTGTTATTATATCCATTTTATAGGTGGGAAAACTAGTGCAGATAAGGCCAACTAAATGGTAGATGGGAGACTGGTGGCCTTTTTTTTTTTAACTTTTTATTTAAATTCCAGTTGTTAACATACAGTGTAATATTAGTTTCAGGTGTACAATATAGTGATTCCATACTAACATACAACACCCAGTGCTCATCACAAGTGTACTCCTAATCCCCATCACTTACTTAACCCATCTCTCCACCCACCTCCCTTCTGGTAATCGTAGGTTTGTTCTCTGTAGTTAAGAGTCTGTTTCTTGATTTGCCTCTCTCTCTCTTTTCTTGTTTCTCTTTGCTCATTGGTTTTGTTGCTTAAATTCCGCATATGAGTTAAGTCATGTGGTATTTGTCTTTCTCTGACTGATCTGTTTTGCTTAGCATAATACTTTCTAGCTCCATCCAAGTTATTGCAAATGGCAAGATTTCTTTCTTTTTATGGCTGAATAATATTCCATTTATACATACACATCTTCTTTATCCATTTGTCAATCTGTTGGACACTTGGGCTCTTTTCATAATTTGGCTATTGTAGATAATAAACATAGGGGTGTATGTATCCCTTTGAATTAGTGTTTTTGTATTCTTTGAGTAAATACCCAGTAGTACAGCTCTGGATCAAAGGATAGTTCTATTTTAAAATTTTAAAGGAACCTCCATATTGCTTTTTACAATGACCACACCAGTTTGCATTCCCACCAACAACGCGGAGGGTTCCCCTTTCTCCACATGCTTGCAAACGCCTGTTGTTTCTTGTGTTGTTGATTTTAGCCGTTCTGACGTGTGGGGGGGGATATCTCATTGTAGTTTTGATTTGTATTTCCCTAATGATGAGGGATGTTGAGCACCTTTCCATGTATCTGCTGGCCATATGTATGTTTTCTTTGGGAAAATATCTGTTCGTGTCTTCTGCCCATTTTTTGCGTTATTGATTTTATGAATATCTGCTCATGTCTTCTGCCCATTTTTTGGATTATTCATTTTATGGGTGTTGAGTTTTATAAGTTGTTTATATATTTTGAATACTAGCCCTTTATCAGATAGGTCATTTGCAAATATCTTCTATTTTGTAGGTTGCCTTTTATTTTTGTTGATTGTTTCCTTTGCTCTGTAGAAGCTTTTTATGTTGATGTCCCAGTAGTTTATTTTTGCTTTTGTTTCCCTAGCCTCAGGAGACATATTTAGAAAGAAGTTGTTACAACTGATATCAGAGAAGTTACTGTCTGTGTTCTCTTCTAGGATTTTTATGGTTTCTGGCCTCACATTTAGGTCTTTAATCCATTTTGAGTTTATTTTTGTGTATGGTGTAAGAAAGTGGTCCAGTTTCATTCTTTTGCATGTTGGTGTCTAGTATTTCCAACACCATTTATTGAAGAGACTTTTTCCTCACTGGATATTCTTTCCTGCTTTGTCAAAGATTAATTGACCATAATCGTGAGTTCATTTCTGGGTTTTCTATTCTGTCCCATTGATCTGTATTTTTGTGCCAATACCATACTGTTTTGATTACTGCAGCTTTGTAATATAACTTGAAGTCCGGAGTTGTGATTCCTCCAGCTTTGCTTTTCAAAATTGCTTACGCTATTCGGGATCTTTTGTGGTTCCATACAAATTTTAGGATTGTTTGTTATAGCTCTGTGAAAAATGCTGTTGGTATTTTGATAGGGATTGCATGAAAGATTTAGATTGCTTTGTGTAGTGTAGAAATTTTAACAGTATTTGCTCTTCCAATCCATGAGCATGGAATGTCTTTAGATTTCTTTGTGTCATCTTCAATTTCATCATTGTTGTTTTTAGATTTTATTTATTTATTTTAGAGACAGTGCACACTTGCACGAGGTAGGGGAAGAGCAGAGGGAGAGGGAGAGAAAAGAATCTCAAGCAGACTCCCCACTAATTGAGGAACCTGATGTAGGGCTGGATCTCACAGCACCAAGATCATGACCTGAGCTAAAACCAAAAGTCTGATTGTTAACTGACTGAGTCACCCAGGTACCCCTCTTTCATCAGTATTTTGTAGTTTTCAGAGTACAGGTCTTTAACTTCTTCGGTTAGGTTTAATCCCAGGTATCTTAATATTTTTGGTGCAGTTGTAATCGGGATTGATTCCTTGATTTCTTTCTCTTGCTTCATTATTGGTGTATAGAAATGCAACAGATTTCTGTACTTTGATTTTGTGTCCTGCAACTTTATGGAATTTATCAGTTATAGCAGTTTTTTGCTGGGGTCTTTTGGGTTTTCTTTGTAGAGTATAATGTCATCTGCAAATAGTGAAAGTTTTACTTCTTCCTTACCTTTTTGGATGCTTTTTGTTTCTTTTTGTCTGATTGCTGTGGCTAGGACTTCCAGGACTATGTTGAATAAAAGTGATGAGAGTGGACATCCCTATCTTGTTCATGACCATAGAAGAAAAGCTCTCAGGTTTTCCCCTTTCAGGATGATATTATCTGTGGGTTTTTCCTATATGGCCTTTATTATGTTGAGGTGTGTTCCCTCTAAACCTACTTCATTGAGGGTTTTTATTATGAATGGAAGTTGTACTTTGTCAGATGCTTTTTCTGCATCTATTGAAATGATCATATGGTCCTTATGCTTTCTTGTATTAATGAGATGTATCACATTGATTGATTTGTGCATATTGAACCACTTGATTGGAATGAATCCGACTTGATTGTGGTGAATGATTTTTTTTAATGTATTGCTGGACTCGGTTTGCTAGTATTTTGTTGAGGATCTTTGCATCTATGTTCATTAGGGATACTGGCCTGTAATTCTCTCTTTTTTTTGTGGTGTCTTTATCTGGTTTTGGTATCAGGGAAATGCGGGACTCGGAATGAATTTGGAAGTTTTCCTTCCTTTTTTATTTAATGTAGTAGTTTGAGAGGAATAGGTGTTAATTCTTTAAGTATTTGGTAAAATTTGCCTGTCAAGCTATATGGTCCTGGACTTTGTTTGTTGGGATTTTTTTGATTACTGATTCAGTTTCTTTGCTGGTTATCAGTCTGTTCAAGCTTTCTATATCTTCCTGTTTCAGTTTTGGTAATTTATATGTTTGTAGGAATTTATCCATTTCTTCTAGGTTGTCCAATTTGTTGGCATATAGTTTTTCATAATCTATTATGAGTATTTGTATTTCTGTGGTGTCGGTTGTTATTTTTTTAATTTGTGATTTTATTTGAGTCCTTTCCCTTTTTGATAAATCTGACTAGAGGTTTAGCAATTTTAAAATTTCAGAGAACTAGCTCCTAGTTTCATTGAACTGTTTTGTTGATATTTTTAGTTTCTATATCATTTATTTCTGTTCTAATCTTTATTATTTCCTTCCACTGGTGGCCTTTAAGAGGGCAATTTTATTAGTGTTTGGAGCAGGGAGAAGATAGAGAAAAGCCAGATTACCCAAGTCTAAAAAATATGTATATGCATTCTTTCTCCAGAAATGGCCTTTCAGTCATGTCTTGCATGGTAAACTGCTTATCCTTCAATAACCAGACCCAAAGACTTCCCTCATCTCTTTTGTATCCTGGCCTGTGCTCCCTTAGCAATTTGTATATACCTTTGTTATAACATTTGCTGATTTTAATAAGTTTACCTGGTTTTCTTACTTCCTTTGTTCAGGGGCAGGCCCGGTGTCTTATTCATCTTTGTAATTCTAGTACAGTGCCTGGCATAAATTATATTAGTGGTTTTCAACTCTAGCTGCACCATAGAATCAACTGGAGAGTGTATAAACAAACGTGGGTACCCAAGCTTCACTTACAGGTGAGGCCTGGAGCCTTAGGGTACCCTTGTTGTAAAAAAAAAAAAAAAAAAAGAAAAGAAAAAGAAAAGAAAAGAAAAATCTTCCCAGGTGATATAAATGTTCCACTTGGTTGAATGTCACAGTATTAGATGCTCAATAAGTGTTGACTAAAGAAAGGTAAGACGTGGTGACAATAAGTATAAATTATTCTTGGAAAAATTTGGTAGTGAAATAGAAGAGAAAGAATAGGGTTTTTTTTTTTCCTCTACTATTTAATTTAGAAGTACTTTTTTAAGATAAAAAAATTTAGCAATGTTCGTGGACTAAGGGAAATGATTCAGGAGAGAGAAATTGAAAATTTTAGATAAATAATAGTTTATACATAACTTTTTTTTTTCAGTTAATGATAATGCCTACTTTGGATTCATGGGTTTTTTACTCTTAAATGGTAAAAACATATTTAAAGAAACATTCCTTTTAATTCAGTAGATGACCTAGCTTTAGGTTAAATGACAGTGGCTTTGTTTTTAATTACCATTCAGAATGTTATAAAGGAAATATAATGTTATAAAGGAAAAAATTCTTAAGGAAAACTTACCAAAAATTACCACTTTTAAGAATATTCAAATAAGTTAGTCTATAACACAGACATGCAGTAGTGATCACTTCATTATAAACTATTTATGATAGAATTCAAAAAAGTCTTCTCTATATTTATTTTACTTGTAACTCTCAAAAAGACATGGGCAGTTTTTACAGAGTTGTAGGAGACAGTGTCAAGTAATTTTGCAGTTGAAGTGGAAAAATGCATGATAGTTCTTTTTAATTTTATTTTACTAGTCTCTAAGGCAGTGACTCTCTTTGGTATCATATTCCTTAAGAATCAGGTGAAACCTGTGAAACCTTTCTTCAGATAATCAACACCTCAAATTTTGCTTATACAATCCCTTCTAGGGCAGTAGATACAATATCTGACCACATCAGAATCACCTGGAGGAGATTTTCTAAAATACAGATTTCTAGGTCTCAGTGCTCTAGAGGTGGATTCAGTAGATCTGGAATAGAACATGGGAATCTATGTTTTCAAAAGCTTTCCAAGCAAAATTTGACAGGCATCCAGATCTGGGAAAAGTCAACTCTCTTTTCTCATGACTTAAACAGGAAGGAGATAATTATGTGGGGTAATGTCCAACATAGGGAAATTAAAGGGGATGTTGGCAGGGTTCTCAGATAAAATGTAAGATGCCTGGTTAAATTTGAATTTAAGATAAACAACAAATAATTTTCAGTGTAGGTCTCTCCCATGTATCTACTGTGGTATGCAGGGCTATTTGCCTCTAGATTTAATGATTCCAGGTAGCTATTTGTGTGGTGTGTGTATATGTGTTTCCATGCACTTGCTTGTCTGCTTTTTATGCTTTCATCTCCTTTCCCCTCTTCTTTTCAGTTGCTCGAGGCTTTTTTAAAAATTTAAATTAAATTTTTGTCAGCTTACTCTTATAGCTGCTTTGGTGAGGCCTTCCAGCTGCCTGCTAAAGAATCAGTGTCTTTTTCAGACAGTCTTAAAATCTCCTGGATCTAAAGTTTTACCTTAATGTTTTTAAAAATTTTGCCAATTTACTGCATCCAGCAAAAGTATCAGAAAAATCTGGAGAATTCGTAGACATGGGTTGTTGAATTAACATTAATTTCGTCAACAGTTTCTGTAAATTGTGGCAACAATTGATTGGCAATCTGTAGGAAACTCTCCCACCCTGTTGTATCTGCATATTCTAGCAGATAAAGCTGAAGTAACACTGCCAGATGCTCCCCTCTTCCAGTAATAGACATTGCAAACGGGCACCCTAGGCCAGAGGGATCTAGTCACCTCTCTCTGGCATTTCATCATGAAGCTTGGTTTTGCTTGAGAAGGGGGCACTCTAGCACTAAGGCAGAGTGACAGTTGAGGCCTGCAAGGCAGAAGGTCCTTGTGGAGTTTATGTGCATCCAGCCTTCCCTCTTTATGTCTCCATCCTGGAGAAGTTTTTCAGTCTTACTCAGCAGTGTAGGTGTAAGATAAGATTGCATGCTTCCATATTCTGTAGTCGAGGAAGCATAGGATGGTATAAACACTTAATGCGTTGTATTAACTAATCTTTCTGATCACCGGAGACCAAGAGCAACAATTCAGTACTCGATTTTAATATTTATCCGGATGGTTAGTGCATGCCATGATGCCAAGGATTTTGATGATGGCTTCGTATACCAGATGTGCCTTATCTTCTATTTATATTTGTTGCAACACTGAAAGAACCAAGGAATTGAGAACTTCTGTAGAAAAATAAGGCACCACCACTCCACAGGATTGAGCCACAAGTAGTCATCTTTCTGGATGTTGTGACTAATCTCTCCCCATCGTGGTTAATGTTTGGTTTCTACACATGTTGGTCCAACATGATGTGTGAATGCCACATAACTCACCAGTATTATTTGCTTTGCTTATCATCTGGCTTCTTGATCAAATTGGAAAGTGTATGGGGAAATTGATTTCTTTCTGTAGGCTCTGGGTGTACGCATGTTCTACACAGTAGGCAGGGCATCATCACCTCTGCTCTTGCCTGTAGCACATGAGGAACAGTTGATGGCAGGCAGCATCCCAGCATTAATGTACTTTTTTACTGTCTGCAATCTGAGATACCTCCGATCCTAAATGACTGCCTGCAAACATTCACAAACAGAAAGTAGTGCCTGGTAGAAAGCAGGAGACAGTTTTCTTGAATTTATCAAAATGAATTGTACTTTTACCTAGTGGAGAAGTAAAAGGGGAAAGGATTTGGAGAATTCTCTGTAAGGATAGTGGAATCAACTTCATCTGATATTGAAACATGAATATCCTTTTTTCTGCTTGTCTGAGCAATTTAATGATTTACAACTGAATTGTGTCCACTTTCTTCAGGCATTTGTGAGTATTCTGATCCAGAGAAGGTTGAACAGTGTCTCGAAACAGTACCAGCATGGCACAGTGTTCATTTTTGAGGAAGTCCATTTGACTTTCAGGTCTTCTAATTTGCTCTATCAAAGACCATTTCTCACTATTTAAAACTAATTTAGTAAGGAAACTAGCAAGGAGTTTTTCATAGGCCACACAATAGAAAAGAGTAGAGGAACATTGCCTAAAATTGTGGAAGAGTCTCTAATTCATCTTCCACTCCACTGACCACATCCACAGGACTTTTCCCAATTATTTGATCACTCAGTAGAGTTGCAGTAAGTCTGGAGGTTTTGAGATGTTTAATCCACGTCGTCTGTAATTCAAAATCCTGATCATTATTTTCAGCTTTTATCTGTAAGCTTATCGTTATTCTTAGATAAAAACTTATTTACTAAGAATTGTAGAGCTCTCTTTTGAAGAGGTTTGATTAGCTCCTGAATTTCAGGACTTGATTGTAATTTTTTTTTTCCTATAAAGGAACTTTGTTTTCTTCAGCCTTTGTCAGGTTGGCTCAGACCTTTCCTTTTTTTAATGTTCTAAGTACAACTGTCAACCTTTCCTTCCTCTCTTCAAATCCTTTGGAGAATAGGAAACTAGATAACCACAGTTGTAAATTTATGTCTGAAATAAAAATAAAGATCTTTGAAGAATCTCTCTCTTGCCCTTCTAAATGTTTGGGCCATATATCAACTCGCTTGCTTGCTTAAAATATATTTTTTAAATAGCTGAGTTCCTTGCTTCTTAGTCCCCAGTTACATATCTTAATTTGAGCTTGCCAGATCTTATTTTATTCTCCTCCTCTTCTTTCTGTTGGTGAGGGAGGGGTACCTACCTTAGGGTTATGATACCAGACAGATTAGACGAACAGCAGTTTATATAATCACATATACTCAACCGCCGAGGAGAAGGGGACACAGCACACTGTGTAGGGCCACTTGAAGGTTGCACTTGGGAACAGAGTGAACAAGGAGAGGCCGTGGAATGCAGGTTTTGTACTATCAACAGGGTGGAGTGATCCTTAGTTCCCACAGGAAGATGTGATCAGCTTGTTTGAAGAATTCTGCAGACTGGCAGGGAACTGGAGCCTGCTCCTCGGCATAAGCAGGAACTGCGCCTGTTCCCTGTGATAAAGAAGGTTGTCTGACTTGGGGACCTTATCTGCAGGAGCAGAATGAGGATAGGAACTTGCAGTTAGGCCATTCAAGGCCCTCCTGGTTTTCCCCACATGTCAGAGCACGCATAATACTGGTCCTTAATTTTAGACCTTATACCACAGGTCCTAATAATACTGTTTATCAAAAGTATTTACTAATGATTGCTATACTAATAATGCATCAAGAATTTATGTATTTATTTTAAAGATTTTATTTATTTGAGAAAAAGAGAACACTAGTGGAGGGAGGGGCATAGGGAGAGGGAGAAGCAGACTCCCCACTGAGAGGGGAGCCCCAGTGGGCAAGGCTCGATCCCAGGACCCTGAAATCATGATGTGATCTGAAGTTAGATGCTTAACTAAGCAACCCAGGTGCACCCCCCCAAAAAAATTTTTAATGGTATAATTTGATCTTTGAGTTTGCCTTTCTTTGTCATCATTTCTTCTGATAACTTGCAGAGCTTAAGAAAGTCTGCTGTTGTGTATAATTTACCACAGTAGATAAAAGATGGCCAGATCATAATGTGTGCAGTGATGTGGAGGCACAGAAGACAAGGGTTCCTGTTTGAGAGACTGAATGGAGTGCTGAGGCTCCAGTATTGTGTATATGTGGTATGAGAAAAGGAGTGGATAGGCTGTAGGAGCTGGTAAGTGGCAGAGTAAAAAAGTAGTAGCTATTATTTGAGTGCTTGCTCTGTGCCAGGCACTTTTCTAAGTGTATTGTATCATTTACTGCAAGTAAGGAAACAGAATTTTATTTGCTTGTGGTCATACAGGTGGTAGGCAGTGGAGCTGTAATTGAGTCCATATAGTCTTATTTTAGAATTTATGCTGTTAACAATTACATTTTATAGCCTTCAGATATGGAGAAGCTTTATATGTTATATTAGGGACTTTGGACTTTATTTTGTTGGCAGTGGGGGAACCGTTAGATGATTTTAAGCAGGAGGAAGCATCCGAATTTGCATTGAAAAATACCAGTCTAGTGGTAGAATGGAAAATGAATTTTGGAGAAGATTGTAAGACAGGATTGCTGTTATAACAATGCTGAACAAAGTGGGTCTAAGTGGAATGGAATCGAAGAAGGGGGAGTGGGATTTGAGCAAGAGAGACAGACACTCACTGATTGTGTGCCAGAGGGAGAGAGGGAAAATGAGAATGATTTCTAGGTGGTGCCAGTAATTTTATAAAGAATAGAAGGGAGTAGGTTTGGGTGAGACAGTCTAAAGTATCTTTGAGACATTTTGATGGAGATTTCTAGTAAATAAGTTATACTTAGAAAAATGCATCTTGATGTTGACGAACAACGTGGTAGATGTATAGATTTGAGAGCTGTGGTGTTGTGTGGGGATAATTGAAGTGGTGGAAGGAGATGAGATTGCCTAGAGTTTTCTTTTGTCTTCAGCCTGTCTTCTGAACCATCACAGAAAGATGATGCTGTACTGGGAGGCAGCTCTATAAAAAACCTTGGACTTCATTTGAACATTTCATTCAAATTCCAATTCTGGATATCTGTTTTCTCTTTCATAAATTAAAAATAATAACAGCTATCTCAGAGTAATTGTAGATAACATCTTATTTTATCTAACAGGCAGGGGTTTTAAAAGTTTTAGAAATAATGGTATATTTCATTGCCTTAATTTCCCTGTAAAAAATGGAAGTTTATAGAAGTTAAAAAGATCAAAACTTGGGTACAGATCATTTGTCTTAGATAAAAGTGCAGATCTTGCACTTTCCAGCCATGTGGCTAGGAAACCAGCTTTTTCTCCAGTGTTGCTGTCACTGGTTTCTAGATGACCAGAGTCAAGTGGAGAGGGAAAGGATGATTTCCAAGTGAGGAGAAAGGATGTCGGTATATGGAAATGAATGCACTGCAGACAACACAGAAATCCCTGGGTGGATGCCACCCTTCTATCACTGTAGGGCACAAAGAAACTAACATGTAATGTGAAAATATCTGTGTTCCAGGGCTATTTTTAATACTAGAGCTATACTAATACAGGTATACTTATTATCTACTATTGTTATTGCTAATAATAGCTAATATTATATATTTACCTATGTTTACATAGCTAATGAGTAGTGGAGATGAAAATCCAACCCAGTCATTCTGACTCCAGAGAGTATACACTATACTGCTTCCTTATATTAGCATAAGTTTTGTGGTTTTGAGTGTAGTTTATTTGAAAATTAACAGTTGATGTATAGAATTGTACTAGTGATAACTCTTAAAATGTTCATTTAAATACTACATTCCCTAAATGTTCTAAATAAATGTTAGAGTTTATTCTTGCTTGTAAATTTATTTTTTTTTTAAGATTTTTTTTTTATTTGACAGAGAGACAGCCAGCGGGAGAGGGAACATAGGCAGGGGGAGTGGGAGAGGAAGAAGCAGGCTCCCAGCGGAGGAGCCTGATGTGGGGCTCGATCCCAGGACCCTGGTATCACACCCTGAGCCGAAGGCAGATGCTTAACGACTGAGCCACCCAGGCGCCCCTTGCTTGTTGATTTATTCAACATATAGTAACTATCTACTGAGCGCAGAGTATCGGGCAGGGGCAACAGGAATCTTGCCTGTTGGGGATATTGGATGTTTAATTGTTATTCAGCAAATACTTGAGAGTCTTCTATCTGCCAGGCACCATTCTAAGCACTCAAAGTAATATATAGGCAAAGTCTGTTTCCTCTCTGGTTTTCTTTTTCTTTTCTCTCTGAATTTCTTTTTCTTCCCAGACTAAATCAGTGTTAAACATTGAGAATTTTGGAAGCATAAGAGATGGAAAGTTAGCCACAGTTTTTTAAAGTATATTCAATAGGAGATTTTAATATAACTTTTCAAGAACAAACTCTAACATATTTTCCTGCGACTTGATAGATACAACTGTAACATTTATATAGTTGGTGCAATGATTTAGAACTGAAGTGTTAAGGGTATTTTACCCTGTATTATTTACTTGGTCTCCCCCCTTCCCTAGGATGTCATACTTCATCAATCCTTATCAGTCAAGTCTTCCCTGCAAAGAGAATCTAGTTGATGAAAACTATGTAGAGTTCAAAATGTAGACATTTCATTAGTGTGGGATTTCTTAGAAAGGTGGCTTCAGTTTATTCAGTGTGAGCATTGAGATTTCCTTCTTATAAATTGTCCACTGATAAAGGAAATGAGTAAAAATATTATCTGACCAGAGTCCTTAATGTAAGCAAAAATGTCCCAGTATTTTTTTTTAAAGATTTATTTATGTCGTGATGGGATTGAGCCCCACATCGGGCTCCATGCTCAGCAGGAAGCCTGCTTCTCCCACTCCCCCTGCTTGTGTTCCCTCTCTCGCTGTCTCTCTCTGTCAAATAAATAAATAAAATCTAAAAAAAAAATATTTATGTATTTGAGAGAGAGAAAGAGAGTGCAAGTGCAGGGGGGAGGGGCAGAAGAGGAGGGAGAGAGAGTACCAGGCAGACTGTGCACTGAGTATGGATCCCAACACGGGGCTCAATCTCACAACCCTGAGATCACAACCTGAGGCGAAACCAAGAGTCAGGTGCTCAACCAACTGTGCTATCCAGGCACCCTAAAACCCCCAGTATTTTTTAAGGAGACTGAGACAGATATCCTAGGTAGTATAGATTTATGCCAACGTACTACTCTCTCTAATTCAGAATGAAAGCCAAAGGTTCTTAATTTTTGTTTCTTTAAAACTTTTACCTCTAACTTTTTTTTACTGTATTTTCTAGGAAAATGAAGTGTTGGGGGTGCTTGGCTGTCTCAGTCAGTAGAGCATGCGATGCTTGATCTTGGGGTCGTGAGTTCAAACCCCCACATTGGGTGTGGAGTCTACTTAAAAAAAAGAAAGCAAAATGTTGGATAAATATAGTTTGTGGATTTTTAGCAATAAAAATTAAATGTTAAAGGTTTGTGATTCTTAGAAAATAAGTAAATAATATCTCACTCATTAATTATAATCGTTACTAAAGTTTTTTTTTAACCTTTTTTAAAAAATATTTTATTTATTTAAGTAATCTCTATACCCAACATGGGGCTCGAACCCCCCAACTCTGAGATCAGGAGTTGCACATTCCATCTACTGAGCCAGCCAGGTGCCCCTAAATTTTTATTTCAGTCACCTGTTACTCATCATGACATGTGCACTTCTTAATCTCCATCACCTATTTCACCCATCCCCTCACCCACCTTCTCTCTGGTAACCAACTATCAGTTTTTCTCTATTTAGGAGGCTGTTTTTTATCTGTCTTTTTTTCCCTTTGCTCATTTGTTTTGTTTCTTAAATTCCACATATGAGTGAAATCATGGTATTTGTCTTTCTCTGACTTATTTCACTTAGCATTGTGCTGTCTAGTAGTTTCATTCATGTTGTTGTAAATGGCAAGATTTCATTCTTTTTTATGGCTAAGTAGTATTCCATGGTGTGTGTGCGTGTGTGTGTGTGTGTACACACACCACATCTTCTTTATCCATTCATCAATCAGTGGATACTTAGGCTGCTTCCATAGTTTGGCTGTTGTACATAATGCTGCTATAAACATAGAGATGCATGTACCCCTTTGAATTAGTGTTTTTGTATCCCTTCTGTAAACACCCAGTAGTGCATTTGCTGGATCGTAGGGTAGTTCTGTTTTTTAACTTTTTGAGGATCCCCCAAACTGTTTTCCAGCATGGCTGCATCAGTTTGCATTTCCACCAACAATAAGAAGGTCCCTTTTCTCTGTGTCCTTGCCAACACCTGTTGTTTCTTGTTTTTAATTTTAGCCATTCTGACAGGTGTTGAAGTGATATCTCATTGTAGTTTTGATTTGCGTTCCCTGATGACAGGTGATGATGCGCATCTTTTCATGTGTCTGTTGGCTATCTGTATGTCTATGGTTACTAAGTTTTTAAAGTTAACATTTTGTACATAATAAAAATAAGATGTGCTATCATATATATATGGGAGATTAAAAAAAATTTTTTTTAGTTGAGGTATAATTTGCCTGCCATAAAATACACAAGTCTTAAATACTCAGTTCAGTGAATTTTCACAGTATGTGTGCAACCACCATTCACTTAAAGAACATTTTCTCTTACTTCAGAAAATTCCCTTATGCTTCTTTCTAATCAATTCCTACACCCTTTGCCCAGCCATACTTTAACTTTTATCACCATAGATTAGTTTTCCCTGATTTTGGATGTCTTATAAATGGAATCACACAGTATGCATTTTTTGTGTATGTCTGGCTTCTTTCCACTCAACTTCTTTTTGTGATTTATTCATGGTATTGCTTGCATCAGTACCCCAGTTAATTTATCCATTTTCCTCTTTTTTTTTTAAGTTTTATTTATTTAAGTGATCTCTACAACCCAACATGGACTTGAACTTACAACCCCAAGATCAAAGGTTGTTCACTCTTCCCACTGAGCCAGCCATGCACCCCCATTTTCTTCTTGATGGACATCTAGGGTTATTATGAATAAGGCTGCTTACGAACATTCTTATGCATTATTTTTGTGGACATATGCATTGATTTCTTTTATGTAAAAACCGGTATGAGATTGCTGGGTCATGAGAGAGAACTCTTGAAGTAAGTGATTTTGATGGGTAATACAAAGACAGGTTTTTGTCATTTGAAAATTTGTATTAAACAATTACAACACTCCTCAAACACAATTTGTGTAGATGTTTAATGAAAAAGTGAAGTTAACTATGTTTAGCCATAGATGAAACATCAAAAAAGTACCCATTCACTTTGTTTTTTTATAAGGTCTAAATTATAACGAATTGTTTTTGAGTCTCCAGAATCATGAGTTGTTTCAAACTATTGTAAACAAACAAAAATGGTAGATAGAGTCATATCTTAATTAGAATGCAAGTAATTAGAATCTTCTATTTAACCCAAAATTATTTAACTTGATTTTAAGGACACAGTGGCTCATTGTGAATTGCAGCAATGCCTAAATAACCATACTAGAATTTTTATGTATAAAAATGAATTATTCACCACTTCCAGAGATAGCTGTTGGAAGTCTTTAAAACAAAATAAGTGGTTTGCAAGAAGAAATGGAATATTAATTTAATTTTACATTACTTACTTGATATTTTCTTAATGTTAGCCAGTGCCTCCATAGTAATAGGACAGCATCTCTTCCTGTTGCCTTCTGATATTGAATATTTAGAAGTTCCTTGAGGAAATTACATTTTTGCAATTACACCTGAAGGATGACTGCTAAATTAACTGACATATTTTATTTAGAAGGACTTGGATTTTATTAAAGTGTATGACATGTTTTTCATATCTGTGACTGAAATAAAGAAGTAACTCACATTTTAAAAATATTGTGAATATGTAAGATACTTTTTTCCCCCTTTGTCTTGTTTTGTGTTGGTTCACTCGGAAAGCTAGACATTTTAACAAATAGTATTAGGTTGTTTTATTTATCCATATGACGGTGTAATTTAAAAAATGTATCTCTATCTCACATCATACACAAAAATCAGTCCCAGGTGGATTAAAGTCCTAAATGCAAAGAGCAAAATTTTAAAATTTAAAAATACATAGGAGAAAATCCCCATAATCTCAGAGTAGAAGAGAAATTTTTTTTCCTACTCTGTAAGTCCTTCACTGTTTAGGGCTTTCTGTTGCCTAACCACAATGCAGTTATCAAAATCAGGAAATTATACTGATACAATACTGTTTTCTAATCAACAGACCCTATTCCTGTTTCACCAGTTGTTGGTCCAGGATCCGATTCAGGATCATATTGAATTTTATTGTAATGTCTTTAATCTGGAACAATTTCTCAGCATTGTTTGTTTTTATGACCTAACTTTTGAAGAGTCTGGACTAGTTATTTTGTAGATTGCACCTCAATTTTGGTTTGATGTTTCCTCGTGATTAGATTCAGCCTATGAATTTTTGGCTGTAAGTGATGTATCCTCAGTATATCCTATTAGGAGGCATATGATGTCAGTTTTTCCTATTATCTACAACTTTGATCATTTGGTAAAGATGGTATGTTGGCAAGTTTCTTCAATGTAAAATTACATTTACCCTTTATAATTATTTGGAAAGATACTTTTCAGATCACGTAAATGTCCTGTTGTCATTTTACCATGCTTTTATCCATAAATTTTAGCATCTCTTGATGATTCTTGCTTGCAACAATTACTGTGGTGGTCCTCAAGGTGATTTTCTAATTCAGTCATTCCTTCTGCATTGATAAGTTGAAATTCTACTCTAATGAAGAGCTTTCCCTTGTTCATTCATTTCTTTGTGTCAGTATGGACTTATGGATTCTTATTTTATTCTGTGAGTTACTACACATTACTATCATTACTTAATTTGTTGTTTTAATTGTGGAATTTCTTTTAAAGGAAGAAAGGGGTGCCTGGGTGGTGCAGTTGGTTAAGTGTCTGACTCTTGGTTTCAGTTCACGTCCTGATCTCAGGTCCTGTGATTGAGCCCCACTTTGGGCTCTGCGCCTCCTTGAGGTTCCCCTTCTCATGCACTCTCTGTCTCTCTGTCTCTCTTAAATAAATCTTAAAAAAAAAAAAACCCATAAGAAAAACATTGTGTAAAAAAATGACAGTAACACTTCTGTGTTAACTCAGTTGATAGGCAGAAGTTATTTTTTTGTGGGATTAATGTATGCTAACATTTTGGATATTGTTTTGAATATACCACTTTATCTTCTGTATAAGTAACTTTATAGTCACATGTGGTATTTGCTCTTTTACCAGAAGCACAAAGGAATAGAATACGTTTTTTATGTTATGTTTATCTTTGTGCATATTTTACACAAATATTATTTGGATCCAAGAGATAGAAAAGGAAAAATATAGCTCTTTCAGCTTTTAGCTCAGATCAGTACATTAAGCTCTACACTAATAGGTTAACTTTTTAAAACTGCCCTTCTTGGTGGCAGTTGTTATGAAGTGTGCCTATGAGCTGCCGGTGACTAACATAGGTAAGAGGTAATCTCCCATCTAGCCACACCTCCCCCCCACTCTCCCACCCCCACCAATCTAGAATTGCAGTTTAGAAATACAATAAAGTAGATTCTCTCTCCTCTCCCTGTGTCCCTCTCCCCTCTTGCTTTCTCTAAAAAAAGAGGGGGGACACCTGGGTGGCTCAGTCAGTCAAGGGTCCAACTCTTGATTTCTGTTCAGATCATCATCTCAGGGTCTTAGGCTCAAGCCCCACGCCGGGCTCTCAAGATTCTCTCTCTCCTCTCCCTCTGCCCCCACCTCAAAAAAAAAAAAAAAAAAGGAAGAAATAATAAAATAACTTTCCTGAATCTGATAAAGATTCTCCCTCTCCTCCCCCTCTGCCGCTCCCCCCAAAAGAACAATAAAATAACTCTTTCCTGAATCTGATTCCAGTTTAGAAGGACTTGATTTTGCATAATATGTGGAGGAAGATGGTGGGTAATGCAGAAGATTTAGCAGAGGGCATGGGAATATATCTAATAATTCACTGGGCTCTTCCAGAAAAGCTGTAATATTCCAAAGGGTAAATAGAGTATAATTCAATGTATATTAGAAAAACTTCAAGGAAATATGGTTTTGATTATTTTCAGAAATTCATTCTACTCTTGGGACTTCTTGTTGTTTGACCATTTTTCTTTTCTTGGAGTTAGAAGTGGGCTAGAATAAATAGTTTTTAAGAGATAAAAAAAGTTGGCTGGGAAGGATGGATGTAGGGAAACATTGAGTCTATAGCAGTGCTTAGAAAATACCCTGATAATTACTTAGAAGACAATTATGCATTTACTGTGGCCGATGTACTTCCTTTCCTTTAACACCTGAGAAATCCAAAAATCACAGTCTTCTTAGTGAAATTCACAAAGACCAAATTATAATATCCAGGCATAGCTGGTGTAATCCAGGTTGTGTTTTGGGTTCACAGACAGCCCCTATGACCTATCCTTAATGGTGCTTCTTTTGACCCACCAGTCACTTTGGGTATTGTGAGCAATCTGTTAACTGTTTTTGGTTACTGCATGCTAAATGCATACATTTAGCAATAACAAGGGTCAGTAAGTCTATAGGAAGAAAATTTAGATCATTTTTGTTTTCTTGGTAAAAACTCCAAAGAGAACTTAAGTTCTAAAAGGTATATGCCTTTTTTTTCAAACAACTTAAAATTTTAAAGCTCAACAGCTCAGCTAATTGTATCACCAAATATGCTATATATATATAGTGCTTGCTCTTAGTACTTTAATTTTGTCAGTTTTATAAGTCATTAGTACTGTTAGAAACAATAACCTTGGGGCGCCTGGATGGCTTAGCCGGTTATGCCTCTACCTTTAGCTTATGTCATTGTCCCAGGTTCTTGGGGTAGAGCCCTTCTCCCTCTCCCTCTATGATTCCCCCTGCTCATGCTCTCTCTCTCTCATATAAATAAATAAAAAATCTTAAAAGAAAAACCAAACTAATCAAAATTCTAAATGTTTTCGAAAGAAATATTGATAAATTCGTCAGCAAGTTACCAGTTTTTATTTGTTGCCTGTGGTAATGTTTAAGACTTTGTTTTAAATGCTCACAGCTCCTTACCTCAGTGGCGGGGGCAGGGTGTGATGAAGGAAATTAAGAAGTTAAGACATTTAAATAATTATAATAGATTCTAATGTACATTTACCATGCACTGCTTCCATACTCTACTCCACCTGTGCCTGTTTAAAATTATTTTTTATATTTTGGCTTTTGATTTTAATAGTAATTTTAAACATTTAGAAGAAAGCAATTTTGAAAACATATAGTAGTATTCCATTATGTAGCAACATCATCTTTTATACATTCACCCATTTACGGACATTTGGGTTGTGGGTTGTTTCCAGTTTTGAGTGTTTGTGAATACATTTTTTTTTAGATTATTTATTTATTTATTAGAGAGAGAGGAGAGAGCACGAGCCCAGGGCTGGGGGTTGGGAGGAGCAGAGGGGGAGGAAGATGCAGACTCCCCACTGAGTGGGGAGCCTGATGGGTGGGTCTCCATCCCAGGACTCAAGGATAATGACCCTAGCCGAAGGCAAACACTTAACCAACTGAGCCACTCAGGTGCCCGATTTTTTTTTTTTTTTTCCTTTTTAAAAGAGAGAGAGCGGGTGGGCGCAGGGGTGTGAATGTGTGTGCAGAGCCCTACATGGGGCTGGATCCCATGACCCTGAGATCATGATCTGAGCTGAAATCAAGAGTCTGACACTCAGCTGACTGAGCCACCCAGGTATCCCAGTGAACAGATTTTTGTGTGGACATAGGTTTGCATTTCTCTAGGGTAGATACCTGGAAGTAAGATTGTTAGGTGGTGCGTGCTTAACTTTATAAGAAATTGCCAAACTGTTTTCCAGGCTGGTTGGTACCATTTTGGGCTGCCACAGCCATGTATTAGAGTTCCAGTTCTGCATCCTTAGCAGCGTTTGATATTATCAGTCTTTTTTTATTTTAGCCATTCTGTTAGGTATGTAGTAGTGTTTCATGATTTCAGTATTCATTTCCCTAATGATTTATGATGTTGCACATCCTTTTGTGCATTTATTTGTCTTCTGTATATCCTGTCCACTGAAGTGTCCATCTTTTGCTTACTATTTTCTTACTGTTGACTTTTGAGTGTTTATATTCTGGATACAAGTCCTTTGTCAGATATTTGATTTGCTAATATTTTCTCTAGGTTTGTAGCTTGTCTTTTCATTCTCTTAACAGTGTCTTCACCAAGGCAAAAGGTTTTAATTTCAATGAAGTCAAATTTATCAGTCTTTTTCTTTTTAATGGATCATGGTTTAATATGTCCAAGAGTTTTTTGCCTAACCCCAGGTCATGAAGATTTTCTTGTTTCTTTTTGATTTTTTTAAGTTTCTTGGCTTACCTTTAGAGGCATGATCCATTTTTATGTAATTTTTTTTATAAGGTGTGAGGATTAGGTTGGTGTTCATGTTTTTGCTCATGGATATCTAATTGTTTGAATATCCTTTGTTGAAAAGATACCCTTTCTCCATTTAGTTCAGATCCAGTGATAAGTCTTGAAATCAGATAGCGTGAATTCTCCAATTTTGTTCTTTTTCAAAATTGTTTTAGCTATCCTTGTTCATTTGTCTTTACAACTTTGCATTTACTATTAAGGGTGTAAAATAACATATTTCATTCTCTCATTTCCTAACCAGAATCTATTTTTAATGCCATGTGTATATGTTTGTGGTTATTTTGCTCAACACAGTGATTTTTTTAATCTTGCTTACATTTGGCGGGGGGGGGGTCTTAATACATGGCCAAAATAATATGCATTCATTACATTCTTTATACATAGAAAAGTAATAATATAGAAAACCTATCAGTGTTAGAATCAGCCTGTTGATGTTTATCAGAAAAATTCTGCTTTGGGGCGCCTGGGTGGCACAACGGTTAGGCGTCTGCCTTCAGCTCAGGGCTTGATCCCGGCGTTGTGGGGTCGAGCCCCACATCAGGCTCTTCCGCTATGAGCCTGCTTCTTCCTCTCCCACTCCCTCTGCTTGTGTTCCCCCTCTCGCTGGCTGTCTCTGTCTCTGTCAAATAAATAAAATCTTTAAAAAAAAAAAAGAAAATCTTTAAAAGAAAAAAAAAAAAGAAAAATTCTGCTTTGATTTTGATTGGGCCTCCCTTGAATCTATAGAATTGTTGGGAAAAATTGTCATCTTCACATTATTGAGTCTTCCAGTCTATGAACATAACATATCTCTCCATTTATTTAGCTCTTCTTTGATTTCTTTCATCAGTATTTGTGTAGTTTTCAGCACACTAGTCCTGTACATGTTTCGTTAGATTTACACACGAATTATTATTTTTTACCTTGGGATTTTTCACTGTAAGCAGTCATGTCTGTAAGTAGAAAGTTTTATTTTATCTGTGAAATGTCTTATTGCACTAAGACAATATGAGGTTGAATAGTAGTAGTGGGAACATTCTTGTCTCATTTCTGATTTTAGGGGGAAAGTATTCAGTCTTTCACCATTAAGGATGATAGCTTGTAGGCTTTATTTGCAGATACCTTTTATTAGATTAAGGACATTTTCTTTTTAGTTTGCTGAGTTTTTGTCATGATTAGTTGTTCAATGTTATCAAATAATTTTTCTGCATCTTTTGAAATGATCTGTGGTTTTTTATCTTTAATCACTTGGTATTGCGAATTGCTGTCATTGGTTTTCAGTATTGAAACAGCTCTACAGTTCCGGGATTATACTTGGTCATGATGTGTTATCCTTTCTGTATAATCCTAGATTCAATTTTCTGTTATGTTATTGAGGATTTTAGATCTGTGTTCATGAGAGATATGTTTGTTGTGAGTTGTATTTCTTGAGATATATGTCTTTGTTACAGGATAACACTGTTGTTTTAAAATGAATTGGATAGTGTTCCCCTCGTTTTTCTGGAATAATTTGTGTGTAATTGGTATTATTTCTTCCTTAAATGTTTGGTGTAAGAAAACCTGGAATTTTATTTGTTGGAAGGCTTTTAACAACAAACTCAGTTTATTTAATAGATCTTAGGAATATGCAGGTTATCTGTTTCTTCTTGAGTGAACTTGTGTCTTTTAAGGAATTTTCTGTTTCTTTTATGCTGTTGGTATTGACATTTTAAACACCAAAAAAAAGTTTATATTGAGACAGTTGTTTGGTGGCTACATGTTCATCTTTTGGTGGGAAGATTGTACCCATTCTACCAAAACTATTTTAAATCTGAGAAGCAGCATAGTGTTGTAGTGAATAAAGTGTAGATTCAGAATCAGACCAAGTTACGTAACTTCTACTGCTTCAGTTACCTCATCAAAAAAAAAAAAAAATGCAGATACATAATAGGAACTACCTCATAAGGTGGTTGTGAAGAATAAATGACATGATTCATGTAGAGTGCTTGTTAAGCACTAAATAGTCCCATTTAAAAAAAATTATTTTCATCACTGTTATCTCACAGTGGTATCCCATAACAGAGATTTTACTTCAAACTGTTCAGTGTTCCAGACTACAGAATCTTTTCTTTTTGTTTTAAATTGACATTTTCTACCTTTTTAACGCCTTGTCACATTTGTGGCCTTTAACTAGGAACATCTTCTTTCTAGCCGTAGATAACCTCTTTTCATCTGTCTCCTCTGAAAATCACGTGTACTTAGATGCATGCACCTATACACATCTACACACAAACATTATTACTGTTTCCTTTTCTTTCCGTTATTTTTAGTTTCCACATTAGAACAGTGACAGTGCTGATAAATGGGAAATATGAAAATAATTGTTTTTGCCACCCTCGGCAGTATTGAATTCAGCAAATACATGAATGTGCATTAATAAACCACCTGGATATCTTGTCTAAATAGTGTTTCCTGGGCCTGTTTCCAGAGAGTCTCATCCAGTCAGGGTGGGGCCCATGACTGAGTTTCTGATAAGATTGCTGCTGCTGCTGCTGATACTGTTGTTGGGGGACTGCGCTTTTGGGAAAGTCTGCCACAGCTTAGTTAGAAGTTGCTGGGGTAGTCAGAGTTTGATTGGAAAACTGTTATAAATATTCAAGACTTCTTCATTAAACTAGAATATTGGGCATGCCATTTAAGCTCTTATTTTCATTAGTGATTGATCTCTTTATCAGACATGACCTTTATTCTCTTAAAATATGCCTGTCAGTATACCTGTTGATATTTTCTCTCTCGTGTGTCTTTGAACTAAGATTTCCTAAGGTCCAGTCAGGTCTCATGTTAAAAACCCTTCTTTTATACATTTTTCACTAATTAGTGATTTTAAGGAAATATAAATTTAGTGTATCTGTTTTCTTTATTATACCTAAATACATCTTTGCACATACAAATTTTCTTGATTGATACTTTTTTTCCATTGTAGTTTAAAAGAATTTACTTATGAGAAAATGTGTATATGTAGGTAGCTTTGAATCTTTAAATGTGTTAAATATGTATTTTATCTGCATTCAGCCTATAATAAATGATTGAAACAGTAATAAAGTTAAGATGTTTGAGGAAGTATCATTATCTTTGAAAAAAATCTTTAAGCCATTTTCAGTAGAACTTTGAAGTAGTATAACTTTGAATGTATTTTTGGTTATTTTAGCAGAGGCCTATGCCATGGAACATTTATATCTTTATTTCTATTTTAGGTGCGTATAGCAGCAAAATTCATTATTCATGCCCCTCCTGGAGAATTTAATGAGGTGTTTAATGGTGAGTGTTTAATTCATAGCACTAAGGCTTAAAATATCAAGCACTCCTTTTTTTAAAAGAATAAATTGTACAACCAAAAGAACTAAGCTAAGGGAGGTAGTATGTTGAAAAATCTGTACTTTCTGAATTATAGTGAAAATTTTTGTCAATATGGATTTCATAATGGCTAGAATGTAATTATGATATATATGATAATTATGTTTGGGTAAGCTAACCACCTTAAAAGAGTAATATTAAATTTTTTTAAAAGACAGAATTTTAATTGTAGCTGTTTTTTGGAATTGTGAAATGCACTTATGTATTCCTTTTAAAGAAGAACCTAAAATAATATGAACAACCAAAAAAAAGCAGGGGGGAACATTGTTTCACTATGTTCAGAAGATGAGAAAACATGTAAAAACTAATTTATATTTTACAAATTAGTTCACAGTATGCCTTTCTTTAAACCTCAGTGGCAAACATTTTTATAGTTATCTGCCATAGATCAGAAATTTAAACTGTTATACAGTCTCCTGGTTGCTGTAAAAACTAACAGTAGCTCCTCTTTAATAGTGAGAATGATGTGGTTGAAACAGTCACCGAGAAAATGGCCTGTAGTGATCTTCTTTCTTACAAAACTTTTCTTAAGCAGTTTTAAGAGTAAATTACCATAGGTACTGTAAATGTGTTATTTCTACTTATATGTATTTGGCCTTCACTGTCTAAAATTAAAACTAATTTTCACAGGACTCTTCAATTTTATTTTTAAAACATTCTATTCCAGAGTAAACTATTTAAAAATGTTTATAAAGAAGTTTAATCACTCATTTTCATTCATAGTATAAGATATAATGGAATCTCACCTCAAAAAAGATCAGGTTTAAAGTAAAAAAATTTTGTAAAGTTAAAATTACCCTTGAAAATTTCTTAAATCTTCCACAAACTACAATCCATGATTTAATGCATACAGTTACATATGATAATTTTTATGCATTTAAAAATTTAACCACTGAGCTACACTTAGAGAAAGAATGGTAAGTCTACACTGTATTCTGCCTTTTAAGATAACTGTAAAACCTAAAGTAGTGAATTGGGAAGTTGGGAGAGAATTAAGTTGGGAGAGAATTCACAAATATTTCTGCTTCCTGTGGGGTTTACTTCAGCCTCTATGTTCCTTAGGTTCAAAAGTTGGCATGTAACTTGAATTAATAATGGTGAAACTGCACTAACGTCAGTGACCCTCAAACTCTTGTGTAATTCGTAGAACCAAGAATAAATTGTAATTCTAGGTGCTTTTCACTGAATGTTCTTACCTTGAATTAAACGCCCTACAAATTTGTTAATCAGAAGGGCCATAAAAAAATGTATGAGTCTTAGAAATTGCTTTCCTAAGTCTCACTGGAAATTGATATTGGTAAATCCTTTGTTGAGGTACAATAAATTTGGACATTTAGGATAAGCCATTCAGTAGGCTTGGGGTAGAGAATAAGCTATGGAATAGAAGTGGGGTATAGGATATTATGTAAGTTTTAAATAGGGAGTATTTTAGAGTTAAAAAGGAATTAAGTATTTGAAGGGGAAATGTCATGATTTGATTATTTTCATTGCTATTTTTGTTGATTAAACCAGTGTGATGATTCAAAGAGAAGCAACAGATTTCAGAATTGCACAGTCATAAAATCTTGTTAGTTTAGTCTCCAAAATACTGTTTCCTAGACTGGCTGTTAGAATCGTTGAAACATAAATATCTGGTCTTCATTCTCAGAAACTGATGTGGTAGATCTCGGCAGGAACTCTGAAATACAGGTTTTTTTGTTGTTTTCTGTTTTTTGGTTTTTGGTTTTTTAAATGCCTTGTACTCACCCCCTTATGATTCTGATGTGTAGCCTGGCTTGGAACCACAGCCTGATCCTTTTTTTAAGAGTAGATTTTATTCAAATTCTTTTGTCTTTCTATTTCTTTTTCTGTACTTTTCTTATAATAAAAACTTTCCAGAGTAAAGCTAACTGGATCAAATAGATCCTGCTTTTAAATTTTTTTCCCATTTAGAGCTGGAAAAGCTACACTACCAAGCAGTACCACTGTTAATGATTATGTTTTAAATATTGAATATGAAAGCATCAGATTTATCAAATAGAAATATCCCCAGTTTTGTGAGATAAGAATAACTAAAATTTTAAATGTCTGTATTTTTTAGAATAATTTTTTAGGCAGCAGCTTCCATTGTTTAAAATCAGTTAGTTTAGAAATCAAAGTAGTAATATTTAGTGGTTAGCGAAAGAGATTATTTTTTAAATTGGGGCCTGCTATTGAGAAGAGGCATGTGAATAGTCAATATTTTTTCTTTTGGAGTAGCTTTATAATTTGTGTAGAAATGATTCGTAGTCATTCTAAAATTTCCAAAGTGCAAAAATGGACCTAAAACTCATATAAAATTCTGCCCTCTAGGTCTCCAGTGTTCGTAATACTTCTAACATCTCTCAGTTTAGAGAGATATATAAGATATATAACATTACATAAATATGATAATACTATGTATACTGGGTTTGCCCCTTCCTGTTTATCATGTTATTGATATATTTCATGTTGATAAATACACATTTATATTTTTTTTCACATCTACGTTGTTTTTAATGGCTGCTCAATTTTACACTGTTTACAAGAACTATATAGTCTGTATTGTATTTAACCAGTTCTTAATGAAAGATACTTAGGTTATTTGTGTTCTTTTCATTCAATGAAAAGATTAGGATATATTGTAGTATGCACTTTATGATAGCAACTGTATAAAATAGCCAGGTGTGTAGGAAAAATAAAGAAAATATACCAAGATTAGAGTAGAATTTTGTTTGGTGAAATTATGTGATTTTTTTTCCCTTATTGTTTTACAGAGTGCTTAGATTTCCCAATAAAAGTATTATTTTTAAAGTTATGTTTTAATGATGAGTAGGCAAATGTCTACATAATAATTGAGTCTAAAATTAGAACAGAATTAAGAATCAATAACCAGAGTGAGATTGCTAAATCAACTAAAGCAGTTATCCATATTGAACTAAATGTATTCATCTGTTGTTTGAACATGAGCTGTCTGAGGACAGAAATGTCTACATCTGCGCTCTGTTCGCAAGCTGTTATCTTGCTTATTCCCTTTTTGTATGAAGCAAATTCATTTGAAACTCATGCTAATGTTGTCAAACTAGGAGGCAGACATCTTCTGCAGCTCTCATCAGACGATCTTTTTGATGGAGCTTATCTCCACTTTGATTTCTTGGAAATACATTACAGTCTGCCTACATTGGCTATTAATTAGTAAGGTATAAAATAACATGTACAGGCTTCCCCTGCTGTCTGAAAATAGAGCGTTCTATGAAATCTTTCATAAATCGAAATGGCATAAAGTGGAGAAACCAGTTACCATTTGGTAAAAGTGAAAAATCTCCTTGGATTCCATTCAGTTAGTAGAAACAGGTAAAAGCCAAGTAGCGTAAAGTGAACTTTCAGATAGCTGGGGAAATTTATATTTCTGTTTAATTCCCTCTCCTGTTCCTAACCAATATCTTTTAGAAAATAATACCATGGTGTATTTCTGTTGTTATTTTTGTCATCAGAGTAAAAGTTGGATACTGCTTACCTGTTGGGTGGTGGGGGGGAAGAGCGGGGAGTGTTAATACATGACCAAAGTAATCTGCATTCATTACATAGAAATTTCAAACATATAAAAATAATAATATAGAAAACATAATACTTGTTTTGCAGATGTTCGGTTACTGCTTAATAATGATAATCTTCTCAGGGAAGGAGCAGCTCAGTAAGTATTACAAATTATATTAACTAGTGACATGATAAGAAAAAATGTTTTAAAGGTGGTTTTTAAGCACTAATCCCTGAAATAGATATTTGCACATCAAGTTTAAATATATATCATATGCATGTACTTCGCTAGAAGTGAAATACTTTTGATGAGGTTTAAATATATTTGTGTATTATATGTGTGTACTCAGCTAAAAGAGACATTTTTTTAAAAAAGATTTTTATTTATTTATTTGACAGAGATAGAGACAGCCAGCGAGAGAGGGAACACAAGCAGGGGGAGAGTGGGAGAGGAAGAAGCAGGCTCATAGCGGAGGAGCCTGATGTAGGGCTCGATCCCATAATGCTGGGATCATGCCCTGAGCCGAAGGCAGACGCTTAACCGCTGTGCCACCCAGGCACCCCTAAAAGAGACATTTTTGATCACAGGGACATAGGGACACAATTACAACATGAAATTCTCTATTCATTGAGTATTTGGCAGTGGCTTATATACTCAGTACTACATTTTGGCATTTGCAAGGTTGGGTAAAATTATCTGGAAACTTTGATATTTTAAATTGTGATTGCTTTTTTTTAATTTTTAATTTTATTTTTTACATTTTATTTATTTATTGGGCAGAGAGAGACATAGCCAGAGAGGGAACACCAGCAGGGGGAGTGAGAGAGAGAGAGAAGCAGGCTCCCAGCGGAGCAGGGAGCCCGATGCGGGGCTTGATCCCAGGACTCTGGGATTATGACCTGTGCCAAAGGTGGACGCTTAACAACTGAGCCACCCAGGCGCCCCTGTGATTGCTTTTTTATGCAGGTTTTACTATCTGTTAAGTGTTTGACCCTAATAGATTTTCAAGAATTAGGAGTTTTATTCATTCACAAATACCTAATACAGTACCTGACACATATTCAGTAAATATTTACTGGATTTGTGAGCAATTCAAATAACTAGGCAGTTCTAAATCCTAATACATCACCTTTGGACCAGTGACCACAATCATGACAACTGTCTTAGGATTTCAGAGAAATAATTGATTCTCTTCTCTGTTCCCATCTCCAAAAGTAAGGTGGGGACTTATATATTAGGCTAACCAGTTCTATTACTCATTGGGATATGATGAATTTAAACAGATTTTAGGTGCCTTGCTAAGAGTGTTTAGTATCCATCCAGGCACCTTGTCTCACCCTAATATTCTGCCCAATATGTGAAAGCCTGAACAATGGGGGAAATTTTATCTTACTCTATTTTTGTAATGTTTCAAGGCTTTATCAGATCTGTCCATTACAGTTAGCCCTAATGAAGGTAGAGGTTCGACAGACTTCTAGGCATATCTGGTTTTGCTTCTGATTTAAACTCCTCTTATTTTTAGTAGCAACTATTATTTGTTTTTAATTCCAGTATAATTAACATATAGTGTTATATTAGTTTCAGGTGTACAATATAGTGATTCAGCAATTTTATACATTAGTCAGTACTCATCACAATAAGTGTATTCTTAACCCTCTTCACCTGTTTTGCCCTGTTTATTACTTTTATTGTGACAAAATGTACGAAATATGAAATTTACCATTTTAATTATTTTTAAACATACAGGTCTTTGGCATTAAGTGCATTCACATTGTGTAACCATCACCACCATCCATCTCCAGAACTTTTTTTATTTTCCCAAACTAAAACTCCATACCCATTAAACAATAATTTCTCATTCTCCCCTCCCCTGTGCCTCTGCTGACTGCCATTCTGTTTTCTGTCTCTATGAATTTGACTTCACTAGGTGTCTCATAGAAGTGAAATCATACATTATTTGTCATTTGTGGCTGGTTTATTCTACTAAGCATAATGTCTTCAGGGTTCATCCATGTTGTAGCACATGTCAGAATTTGTTTCCTTTTTAATGCTGAGTATTTATATACCACATTTTGTTTATTCATCTGTCAATGGACATATGGGTTGCTTCTATTCCTATTAATTATTTTATTAAAGTACTTTATAGAAATCAATTTACTCTATATCTTTGACTTTAGTGATTAGCTTCTGGGTGAATGGCTACTTATTCCTAAGTTCTTTAAACCTTATTTAAATTATTTGTATATTCAAGTAAAATTAATTTTCTTTTGACAAAAATCTTATGGAAGTAAAGAAGATGTACAGAATTTACCACTTCTAACAGTACTTTCAAAGTACTTTTCCTCTCAGTTCTCTGTGGTAAATAAATGTGTGGGTTGTTTCATATAGATGCAAGAATTAGTGGCTTTTTTTGTTACTAGTTAAGAAAATGAGAAACTTGTTGAAAGAACAAGAGTTTTTCCTCAACAGAATAAAGTTTAATGAAGGTCAAAGAAATATTCATAATTACATTAAGCGGTATGAAATAGCCATACATTTGACCCAAAAATGATTAAAGTATTGAAATTTTGTTTGTCCAAAGAAGTACTTATCTGATGATGGCTTTTACATTTAAATTAAATAAATTGGATTTGTTCTAAAAAGAAATTAGAACGTGAGCTACATTTCTCTTTTGTTATGAAATATTTTGGGGACAGTTTGGTCCACATTTCAAGAGATACAGACATTGAAATGCTTGATACTGTGATATTCTAAGAAAATGAGTCTGAAGAAATGAGTAATTAATGATAAAATGTTTATTGTGTGATACCAAGAAAAAAACATAAAAACCTTAAGTAGAAATTTCAGATTATCCTGCATGTAGTTACTCTGTCAATAAGTGATTGCTAACTAGATGAACACTTAAGAGAAAATGTTGATTCTTTTTGTTGACTTCAGTAGTACTTCATTCCAAATTTCTCAGAACTGTTCATTTGAATTCATTTTGTAAGCATCTGAGAGTATCTGTGAAGTGAGAAATATACCTTAAATCATTGATTGACTTTAGAACTATGAAACTGTGGTTCACAGTGTCCTCTTTATGAAATAATTTTCAAGCAAAGATAGTATTATCCTCATTGTTCACTAGACTTGGTTCTGAGTTACTTTTAAAATGTCTCCAAACTTGGTTTCACCCTCTAAAGAAGATTCATCACCTATCACTGAGTCCGTCCAAAAAACTATGTAACACAAGCTTGCAAAGCATTGTAATGAACATTTAGAATGTGTCCAGTGACAGTTTAACCAGAGTAAGTGCATAGCTGTAGTTGAATTTCTTTTTCAGTTTGTGGTCTTTGATACTGAATTTCTTTTGTACAAGTACTTCTCTTTCGTACATATACGTACTTCTTTCTTCCTTTTTTTCCCCTTTTCCCTGTTGCTTTAACTCTTTTAATCTTATTTTTCCCCTCTTGTCTTTCTGCAAGGGGAACGTGGCTATTATTCTTAAGAGTGGTTTTAGTGGGATATTATTCCTAAGGGCACAAATTCAATGTGTTTCATAGAAGGTAAAAGTAGACATACTGAAGAGTCAGTACTCTCAAGTCTGACTTTTAAATACCCAGAAAGAGCCTTTTATTCAACTGACATGAATGCCAGACTTACTATGATGAAGAGGTAATATAAGTCTCTTAGGGATTTTTATTATTTTTTTTATTTTTTTTGACACAGACACAGCAAGAGAGGGAACACAAGCAGGGGGAGTGGGAGAGGGAGAAGCAGGCTCCCCACTGAGCAGGGAGCCTGATGTGGGGCTCCATCCCAGGACCCTGAGATCATGACCTGAGCCAAAGGCTGACGCTTAACCGACTGAGCCACCCAGGCACCCTGAATCCTACTTTCTAAGTGATCTAGAATACTTCTTTTTTTTAAATCTCAATTAGTTTTGAGATAAATTCACTTAGGGTTAGTAACCACCTGGCTGTGTTGAGGCTATTCCTAGGAAAATTATAGTTTTAATGAATTAAGAAAATCAGAAGTGAATAGATACTGCCCTCTCCCCCATCGTGCATTTCTATGTTTACTCCCATCTTTTTTGAACATGCAGTGTCAGGAGTTTGACAGGTAGTAATTTAATTCTGTTCTGCTATTTTTACCTTTACTAATCTGCTGTTAATTTATCAGTGATGGCTTTGTTTAACCAAACATTCCTTTCTAAAGGAGGCTCAAGTAGCTAATAACCTGAAAATTCAGTGGATGTTTTGCCATCTAGAACCTTCTAAGTAGATTAGGTTGACAGATGTATTTCTAAATTTTGAAATACTCAATATCCTTTCTGTTAAGTGTAGAAGAAAAATCCTCGGGTTTTAGATTCAGTAAAATATAATATGGTCCTTACATATTTTTCAGATAATTTGTTGTACTATGAGAATCTTTCCTATAAATGTATCACATAATTATGTAGTATTTCTCATATGATAGTAGAGAGGGGCTTTATTCTTGAGTCCATCTTGTCACCATTTCTTAGTTCAGACTATTCAGCAGTTCTAACATGGACATTTGCCTAATAACAACCTGCTTTTTTTTTTTTTTTTTGGCTCTAGTTGCTCTTGTGTCCAGTTGTCATAGACACTGCTGCCAAATTAATCTTCTTTAGAGGTATTTAGGTTCTTCTTTCTCAGAAAGCTTCAGTGATTCTGCTTTGCCTCCCAAATAAAGTATATTCTATCAATCAGGGCCTTTCACTTTAATTCAGTAAATATAATTGAACACATGCTATGTGTCAGGCATTGATCTTGATGCTTTCTGTGATGGGGACCTAACCTGTCTTCTCATGTGTTTTGTTTATCCTGGTCCCTCTAATTGAAATACTCTTTTCTTCCCATCCTTCCAGTTTCTGCAGGAGAGCCTACTCATTATTTCAAGGCCATTTCTTAGTGTCAGATTTCTAAAGAAATCACCCCTGAAGGTCTTCTTATCCTTGCCTGAATGAATATAATTTTTTGAAATGTATATTCTCCTTGATGCTTTCTTTATTGGTCATTGTCTTATAGTACTTTCTACTTTGTGTTATGGTTATGTTTATCTGTTCTCTCTCCTACCCAACTGTAAATCCTCTGACCATAGGATCTGTCTGATTACTCTTTGCATCTCTCATAGGATCTACTCTGTTTCCTGGTATGTTGTGTACTAAATATATACTCGAGTAATTAGATATATATCTTACAGATGGCTAACCTGTACTTTCAAGGTATTGAGTGAAAGGACAAATTATATTTACTGTTTAAACTCTTTTGCTAAACATTGAAGGCTGCATATCATCATCAGTTTTAAAAATAGCCTTTTCTATATAGTATTTATATTTACTGTAAGATCAATAATAGAGAATTATAATTTTATTTAACTTGCCATGTATAGTGCAGGAGATTTATTGACAAGTGAATTGTTCATGCTATTTTAAGAGTTTTGTGACTTTAAATAACTGGCCTTTTTCTTTTTTAGTGCATTTGCACAGTATAACTTGGACCAGTTTACTCCAGTAAAAATTGAAGGTTATGAAGATCAGGTATGTTTCATATGAACACGGGATCTAACTTTTCTTTGTTTCATTTATAATGGTTAATATATTCTGCAAGAACTGTGAAATGGTATGTTTAAAGATAAAATATTCATTTAAATCATAGCCTCTTACGGGCAAAGTAATTGAAAATTTGGGGTTTTTGTTGAGACCGATAATACTACTAGCAGAAAGTCCCTTTTAGAAATATTCAAATGTAATTCTTTTAAGATTTTAGAAAAATAATTGCTTTAAATCTACTTTCTTGTTTTTTATAGGGAAAAAATCCTATATTAATCCAAAATCTAGAATATATATTAGTAAGATTTATATCATATTTTGGTTGCTCTGGAATTCTACAGTTCTTCATGTGAGTAACTTAGCATTTAGTAATTATTAAATCTTTTCTTTCCAAAGTGAAAGTTAGAATTGCTAAGCTAAGGAAAGCCACCAAAGGTCACTAGTTTGGTTTTTTTTGGGTTTTGGGGGTTTTTTTGGTTTAGAGTTATTAATAATCGAACAGTGATTATACTAATTCATATTGTGCTTGTGTGAAGCACAACTTAACGGGTAGGTGGAACATGAGAGAGTTGTAACAATTAGTTATTAGTGGCTAGATATGCCAAGCTTACATTTGGCATTATTTGTTATGTAATATGTAGTCTTGTATTTACAGGGGGAAAAGAGAGCCTAGACAGAAGATGACTTATAACTGCAGAGAAAACAAGCGTATATATATATATAGACATGCATGTGTTTATATACACATATATGTGAAGCTATATAGTGTTTCACTTTATGAATCTCCTATATTTATTTTCTTTCTCTTGGGAGATTTTGGGGTTTTTTTTTTTTTCTTTCTTTCTTTAACTGTAAACAAAGCTGTATTGTAAATCTTTGTACCTTTGGGCACATTCACCACTATTTTCTTAAAATACGTCCCTAAAAGAAAAGATAGCTCCCAAACTCATTTATGAACTTAGCATAATATTAATACTTAAACCTAATAAAGATAAAACAAAAAATCAAACTCTAATCTCACATATGACCGTAGATTTAAAAACTTTAAATAGATATTAACAAATAGAATCCTGGGATATATCAAAAGAGTGACAAATCAAGACTAAATAGAATTTATTACAAGAATGCATGAGTGGTTCCGTGGAAGGCAATATATTGGTCTTACCTGTTAACCAACAAATGAAAGAGAAAAACTTTATGATGCATCAGCAGACAGTGAAAAGGAATTTGAAAAATCCAGCCGCTAGTCATTATTACAAAAACCCTGAGTAATCTAGGGATAGAAGAAGACCTCTTAAATATAGTAGACTTTTTAGCAAAAATCACGGTAAATATCATAGACTACAAACACTAAAATAATTGTAGTTAAAATAGAAAAGTTGCCAGGTTTGTCTGCTTATTATCTAACCTAATGGAGGTATAGCAAATAAGACAAAAGAATGAGAACTTTTAAAGCTTTAGAAAAGTAAACTCCTAGGTTACATGATTTATATAGTCAACCTCCCAAACAAAAGAAACTACTAGACAAACAGTTTTGTGAGATGGCTGAATTTAAGGTAAGTATACAAAACTCATTAGCTGTCCTCTATTGCGCCAAATAACTACTTTACATTAGAAATGGTTGGAGGGGGAGGAATTCCTTTTAATTGGTAAAACTGTGCATTAACCTAAGAATAACCTTAACTAGAAAGGCAAAGGATTGTGAAGACAATGGTGGTTGTCTTCTTAAAACACAAAACGCGGGGGGCGCCTGGGTGGCTCAGTCATTAAGCGGCTGCCTTCAGCCTTCAGCTCAGGGCATGATCCCGGTGTTCTGGGATGGAGCCCCACTTCAGGCTCCTCCGCCAGGAGCCTTCTTCTTCCTCTCCCACTCCCCCTGCTTGTGTTCCCTCTCTTGCTGGCTGTCTCTCTCTCTCTGTCAAATAAATAAATAAAATCTTAAAAAAAAAAAAAACTTAAAAAAAAAAAAAAAAAGGAAACCTCAATTAAAAAAAAAAAACACAGTGTGAACAATGGAAAGACAGACAACACCATATTCTATTTTGAAAATAAAAAGTTAAATTATTTAAAAATTATTTAAAAATTATATAAAATTTTTTATTAAAATCCTAATGGTTTTCTTAATTGGTCAAAATGTTCATGAAGTTTATGCAAAAAAATACATGCTTGGAAAAAAAAAAGGTAAGAAGAGTTAGAATGGGTAAGAGAATTTCTTTACTAGATAATAGAAGATGCTTTATAACAAATGTAAAGTCAAATCAGGATGGTTTTGTATAGACTAATAGATCAGTACAGCAGCATATAGAACCAGAATTTAGTCCCAAAATATATGAAAATTTTTATGCGTGACAAGATTATACTTTAGATAAACATGTAAAAAAGATTGGCACAACTGGTTTCTGTTAGGAAGAAGATAATTTGAACCTCTATCTCATACAACATAAAGAAATAAATTTGAGGTGGATTAAAAATTTGTAAAGTGACTAAAATTTTAAGAGGAAAGAGTCTTATATGTACAATACTAGGGCAGGGAGACTATCTTAAATAAGTCTGGAAACCCAGAAACTATAGAAGAAAAGATGAACATTTTGCTATGTAATAATTATTTCAACCATAAAATGAAACAGATACCTTAAACAAAGGACTCATAAATTAATAAGAAAAGAACAAAAAAAACTCCAGATGAAAAATATCAAAGAATATTGCTTACAGAAAAACAAATGGCCCACACACAAAAAGATATTTAGATCTGTCAGTAGTCAGAGAAATTAATTAAAGTAATTAGATATTTTATACCCATCAGATTGAAAAAAGAATCATATACGTATTGATGGTGGTAATGTGAAGGGAATACATCTTATGCACTGTTGATAAAAATGTGGATTGTCACAGCCATCTTTTTGGAAATGTATTAAAAATTAAAAACATACAGACCCTTTACCTACTGTCCCCACACTGGGAATATTTTTAAGAGAAATGGAAGCATTTAATGGGAATAACATGAACATGTTAAAATATGTGTACAGAAGTACTTATTTTAACATTTTTAATGTCCCCATTCCTCCCCCCAAAAAGAGAAGGGTCTTGAAATAAAAGAAATGGTCCATCAGTAGCAGAATGGCAGAATAAATTATGTTATATCCACATTGTGGGACATTATGCAGCCATTAAAAAGGATGGTGAAAGGTTTACAATTGACTTTGAAGGATTTCTATAAGGTGTTGATACTGAAAAAAGCCAGATGCAGAAAAATTTGTGTACGTGTGCGTTTTCATTCCATTCTTGTAAAACAGTGACCAAAAAAACCGTGTATGCGTGTATATGTATACGTAGATGTGTTTTTATTTATCTATGTGGGATTGTATGGCTGAAAAAAATTTAGAAGGATACATCCTATGTGTACACGATTTATATCAGAGGGATGGGGAAGTTCTAACATAGGCAAGGAGTCAAAGATTGGGAGAGTTGGCAAGGGAAGAACAAGAGGGGAAATTTTAATATAAAGCACAGAATATCACACTTACGCATGTGCAACTTAAATGTACATAAAAGTATAAATTACATGTTTAAAAATTTGAAGGTCAGTTGAAAACAACTGTCAATGAATAGATTATAAAAACAAGCAGACACTTCACAGTGGATGAGATTGTGGGCCCAGAACAATGTAGGACACTGAAGAGTATTCTCTGTGGGTTAAAGCTATTCTTGTAACCATTCTCGTTGAAGGTTATTACCAGTTCCTTAGCTTCGAGAACTGGAAACTGATAATGGAAATAGTAAATTGTTTATAGATCTAAAACAAACAAACAAACAAACCAAAACTCCAGCAATATATCAGAAGATGCATTCTTTTCACCAGGTAGTGAGAAGTTACATTGGAAGAAAATCAGATCCACTGATCGTAGCTGAACAAGAGTAGCCTCATTTGTATTATTATAGTTGTGCAATACAGTTAAACCAGTTGCTTGGAGTAGGATTATTTTACAGTGTTAAGGACAAAACTTAAGTGAATGTATATTAATATATATCAGTACTTAAATGCTATTTTAAATACCTTTTTCCCCCCAATTCATCGCATCATTGAAGGTATTGATAACAGAACATGGCGACTTGGGAAACGGAAAGTTTTTGGATCCCAAAAACAGAATCTGTTTCAAATTTGATCACTTAAGAAAGGAAGCAACTGATCCAAGGCCATATGAAGCAGAAAATGCAGTTGAATCATGGAGAACTTCAGTAGAAACTGCTCTGCGAGCTTATGTAAAAGAACATTATCCAAATGGGGTCTGCACTGTAAGTTATCAATATGCGTATTTTTCTTTTGTCTTATGTAAATATGACATTGTTTTTCTGATCTCCTGAAATCTGTAACTTACAGAACTGACATTTTATAACTTGCCATTGTTTTTTTTCCCTGAAGTAAATATTTCTAAGAATGTTTTTTCAAGAAACTCTAAATAGTATATTATGATTGCCCAAAATGGAAAAATGGTTGTACCTTGAATTAAATCCAAGTAGAAATTGTCATACATTGATTAGAGCATTATGCTATAAGATTCTTTAATCTCATGTTAGTAACTCATCTCAGGAAGTTTAGATCAAACTTCCTTTCAAGATCTTCGAACAAATTATTTGGAAGTGGAATCATGTCCTTGCCTGTCTTATAATCAAGTCTCTTTTTTTAATGTGGTTCTTTCATAGGTTTAACCTGTTTTTATATTTTCAGTATGAAATATGGTAGAAATTAGGAGCGCTTTTTTTTTTCTTTTTTTTATAAGATTGTTCGTACCCAGGTAGGCTTTTCAGGCTCCCTCCCCTCCCCCAGTTTGTTTGTATTTCTTTGATCTTTTCCATAGCCAGAGATATCTTTTGAAATACAGATCAGATCATGAAAATCCCGTGCTGGAAATCATTCAAAGATTTTCCATTACACTTAGGATAGAATCGAGGCTTCTAAACATGGCTTTCACAGCCTTCTGGACCTGGCCTCTGCCTACCTCTAGAACCTAAGGTTACCATATATCCTGGTTTATACTTGCTGTCCCAACATAATTATTAATATTACCAGTAGCATCCCATTGCACTCTCAGAAATTTTCTGGTTAGGACAAATTCATATGATCCCCTTAAGTATTTGTAAAATACTTTACAAATTCCTTGAATTATAACCTTGTTCATTAGGATTATTTTGGAAGAGTAACTCAAGAATAGGTAGTTAGGTTATGTTAACTTATTTGCTCCTGGAGGGTTGAAAGGTACAAATTATCCATGGCTTTTAAAGCAGTAAACAAGAGGTGAAATAACATCATTACACCATCACGGGCATTCTCTTAAGGACCTTTTTTGGTTTTAAGTTAACTTTCTCACCTCTGTCCTAATACTTTGTAAAATGACTGAAGAAATGACAACCTCTAAGATTGTGAAGAAAACAAAGATGATAATCACAGTGTAGGTCCAGTGGAAATAGCCAGATTGGTATCTATATGTTTAAAATAAATTGTCTACACTTCTCGTGATACCTGTTTTTGGAATGAAAAGTATGGTATGTCTAAGATGTTTGTGAATATTTTTAGAGTATAATAATGAGTTTTACTTTATGAATTTTGTGCTTTTTTATGATTCACTAAGAATTTATGATCATAAGTTTACATGTTTGAGTACTTGTTTTTCTAATTACTATATTAGAATGATGACCTACTCTGTATTCTTTTATATGTTCCTCCCGAAGTGCTATACAATTTTTTTAATGCAGATTTTTTTTTTGCAGATGTTTAAAGCTAAATATTCTGTGGCCCTGAATTTACTCTTCTCTTTATTTTCTTTGCCATTAAGGTATATGGTAAAAAAATAGATGGACAGCAAACCATTATTGCATGCATAGAAAGCCATCAGTTCCAAGCAAAAAACTTTTGGTAAGTTAAAATTTTGTATTTTGGGGAATTTTGGCATTTATATCCTTTGTAGTCCTTGTTTTATTGGTTGGACCTGTACCTTGTTTGTGTATAAGTGCAATCTAAACATAAAACTTTAGCCTTTTGATATAAGAAAGGTATTTGCTCCATAATCAGCATAATTATTTAAAGGTAGAGGTAAATGTATTGACACTCAGTGAATAAGAGCGTGGGATTGCATCGAGTGTTTTTAGAGACTTGCAAGCAGCATCCTAAGGGAACATTTGTGCCTGCGAGCAGACCAGTTGGCAGGCCCATATGCTCTTTCTGTGAAGGGATTGTTCCTGAATGAGATTTATATGGGAGAGGAGGACAGAGGTAATTATAAAGGGAAAGAACAATGATTTTTCTAGTGAACTTTGGGGGCTCTGAAGTAGATGTTTTCATGTGGATTGCTTTGTGCTTTGTTGGCCATGTAAGAAAGTAATGACATGTTTTATACAGTGAGGCAGATTACAGTACTAATTTCATTTTAATTAAATTATAAGTTTGTAATCAATTTGTTGATTATTTCTTATAAAAGTCCAGTCCCCTAAAGCACTGACTTTCCTTATTATCTTGGACCTTTGACAAGTTGTTGAGCCTTTGTAGTTTTAGACAAGACTATTTCTGAGACACCTTTTTAAAATTCCGAGACTCTACAAGACTTTATAAATTCAGAATTGAATGAAATCTTCACCTTTATCCTCTTTTTTTGTTAATACGTGCTAAGATCATCAGAGTAAGTATAGTCATAATATTTGACTTGTTTAGCCAGGTTGGTTGGTTGTGCTCTTGAGGGTAAAGGAAGAGGTATCAAACCCCTATGGACTAATTTGGTTCATGGCCCAAGATTGCTCCACTATTTAACCATCTTAGAAATAAATACAAAGTTTTACAAGGTTAACCAAGAACATCTGGAGAAATGCAGATCCATTATCACTGAAGGAAAGTCAATTCCATATGTAAACATACGCCTTAATGACAGGCTGCAGTTACCTAAAGATCCTGGTATATAAAGTTACTTTTTTGGACTTAATAAAAGTGTAGTTTCTCCATTTTAGGCATAAAAACTTGGAGCAGTAACCTACATCCTAAAGAAAGAAATCTATTAAGTTATGCAATTTGTGCCAAGATACGTATCATAAAATCAGTCTTGTTGAGATTAAACTATTAAAGGAAAATTCTTGTTACTAAGTTTCACTAATATATATTGGAGATGTTATAGTTAATTTACTAATCAGTTTTCAAAAATAGAATTTATTTGAGCTTTAGCATATGTAAAAGGAAGATGTTTGTCTTGAGCTCTCTATTCTCACTTATTTATTTCACATATCTGAATTTTTCTCCTAAACCACCACAATGAACATTACATTATGGAAGTTAAAAGTGACATCCACTTTTTAGAAGAGATAAATTCTAAATGACATTCAAAGTGCTAGATATCATATATCACAATAATCTCAGTAAAAATCTAAATATTTTGGTACAAAGAAATATACTTCAGTTCCCTTAAATACAGATAGAATAAAAATCTAAAGTTATTAGTCATGGACATTTAATAGATTTCAGTAGGACATTCTCTTCTTGGTCTGTACTGTTTCCCTAATGTCTAGCAGTATGGGAGTCTTAATAAGTGTTTGTTGAATAAATACACATTTGTAATTACAGTGTTAATAGAAGAAAAGGGAAGAATATAAATAAAGGCTAGGACTTCTCGATTGTTTACTCCATTGATAAAAGTGTATGACTCAGTATCATTTACCATTACTATATAGCAGTAAGGCCTTTGGAAGGATTTTTTGAAATAGTCTTAAGTTGGTACCATTACTAGATTTGGAATTCCTTTTTTCTTTTTGTAAGCAGAGTTTATGTATGTATATTGTCATAATAAATCAGAAATGTATATGCTTAGAACTTACTAGTGCTCAATACTAATACCTAAATAAAAGGAATAACTTCTTTTGGAATCACGAAATAAAAATAAATAGACCTAGGTTCTTTTTCCAACTGAGCTACTGATGGATAATTTTGGATGTCACTGAAAATCAAGGCATCATATAAAATTCAGTTTTATTTTGTAGGTCATACACATTGTTCTAATGATAGTACTTTTCACATGTTAAGTGATAACTTTAGGTATGAGAGTTACTCTCATTTTGTGGATTTTCATAGTAGGGTAGATTGCAAGAATATTATAAGGAACCCAGAAGTAATTTTACAGCAAAGCCAGTATAGTGATCCGTTAACTCTGTGACTATTTCAGAAACATATGCTACTGTTCAAAAAAACCTAACAGGTATAAACTTGCATTTCAAAATATGTGTTTAGCATACAAAGAGCAAATAGAGGTAGAATGAAAGTTGCCATGAAAAGGGGAAAAAAAGGATAAAATTCATTAACTGGGAGACAAAAACGAGTAACAACATATTGGTTGCTTGTTTATAATGTCACAGTTTTCTGCCATTAATATGTGTTAATTTGAACACCAAAAGTCATTTTGAGAAGTGAGAGGAGGATGTGCTTTTATGTGGAAATTTAATCCTAAAACTGGAATATAAAAATTCTGACACTTACAACTCTTTATATAAAGCTTTTCTCTTTCCAGAGATCAAAACCTTTAAAATACCGTATTACTACCCATTCTTTTTTAAATTATTTGGTACTTTGTATTATTCAGTGATGTCAGGCTGCGTTGACTGTGTTTGTGAAAACCCCTGGTAATCTGAACATTTGTTCAGTTTATTATTTATTTTTTTTATTGAAGTATGGACACACAGTGTTACATTTCAGGTGTATAATATAATGATCCGACAAGTTTGTAGTTATGCTGCGCTCACCACAAGTGTAACTGTCATCTATCACAATACAACGTCATTATAATACATCTAACTATAGTCCCTATTTTTATCCTTTTATCGCCTTATTCATTCCATAACTAGAAGCCTGTATCTCCCATTCCCCTTCACCTATTTATTCAGTTTATTCTTAATTAAAGCATAAGTATGTCAGTTGTGAAGAAGTAGCTTAAAATTTTTCTCCAAAAGTAGCTTATATAATTTAGTTTTGAACTGTTTTTTAAGCCTTAGCTTTAGAATTCTTTAGTTGCATCCATCGTATAAGTCTTTTCTTACCAATAGGATGAAGATGAAATGTAGCTCATAACTGAACTTAATCCTTTGATTCTTTTAAATATTTCAGTGATTAAAAAAATGAATATCCAGCATCCGTCCCCCACACTCTCATACTGTAGCATTAAATTTAAATCTGGAACTTAAAATTTATTCAAATTATTTTCCCTACCTTATTTACAGCTGCTGTTTTTATTTTTAAGGAATGGTCGTTGGAGGTCAGAGTGGAAGTTTACAATCACCCCTTCAACCACTCAGGTGGTTGGCATCTTGAAAATTCAGGTACGAAATAAAAAGAATTTGTTTACTGATCTCTAGATGATTCTGAACAGGGAAACAACTAATTCATAAATTTACTTTTTCTCAGTACACAATAACCATTTCTTTTCTAGATCTATGTTTTGAGCTATTGGGAAAAGCAAGTAGTGTTGATTTCATCTTTCAAATAACCTTGCAGTTCATTCCCTAGTCATCAAAAATATGCAAGGATAGCTTACAGATTTTAAAAACACAGCTAAAATTAGATGCTACCATTTGGTCTGCTCTTCAAACAATTTGTTCATCCAAGCATCCTCTGAGTTTGAGTTGTGCTGTTCTGTCTCCTGAATTGGGTGGAATTGGGTGAGGTATAATATTAATATATATATAATTATATAGATGTATAAATATATATTTATTATGTGTGTATATTAATGTATGTATATATGATATTTATCCTTTAAGTATCTTCTTATTCGCATTTGGTTTCTTATAAGAAACCCACAGTAATTGAATTCTTTGACTCATTTAATATAAACTCAAATGTTCATGTAGAAGAACATTTGATAAATAAGACTAAGTATTTGAATATAAATATTACTAAACAAGTTAAAGGAAAAGACTGACCAATCTTTTCCTATCTTGGTTCACTTACTATCTTGGTTCAGTACATTTCATTTAACTATCGTGAAAGGTATTGTGCTAGAAGCCATAAAGGAATAAAGATAAATCAGATACTGCTGCTCTATCATCTGAATCCACTATACATTTCTAGTCTTTATCCTATTGCTTTTATGTCTTGTTATGACTGTCCATTAGGGGCTAGAGAATAGGGCTAAGAGTGTGGGTTTTGAAAGCAGACTGCCTGAGTTTGAATCCCAGCTCTGTTATTATTTGTATGACAACAGGAAGTCATTTAATATTAGCTGTTTTTGCTTGTTTCCTCATGAATCTAAAAAAGAAAACAGCAATGCAAAGCTCATATGATTGTTTGAAGATTAGTTGATACGGGCAAAATGTTTAGAACAGAGCCAAACATGAAGTGCTTGATGAATGATGACCATTACAGTTGACATTATTCTTTTCTTCAGTTGGGCCTTAGTAGCTTTCACCTGGATAATTTCTAAAATGGTGCCTCTGCTGAGCCAAAGCTGGTTGAGAGCTGGGATTGTCTGATTCACAGTTCTGTCTTCATCACTTAGCTTGATGCCTAGCATATAATTGTTATTTTGTTGAATTTCTGGACCCTTTGCCATCCCCCAATCTATTTTTCACATTGCCATTATCACAAAGTTGATTTTTAAAAATTTATATCTGGATATGTTACTTTCTTTCTTAAGATCACTCTCACTTACTAGATAGTCCAGACATACTTGCATGGCACACAAGGCCCAGAGTTGACTTGTCTTTACCTGTTTCTCCATCCACTCTTCTCCCTCCCCAGTCTCATACACATTCCAGCCATAAGTACCTTCAAGCCTTTCTACAGTATGCTATTCTCTACACTCAGTTTCCTTATCATCCCTGGTTTAATTGTTGTCATACTTACATTGCTAAACCCAAGTATAGTTGCCTCTTTTTGAAATCCTTTTTAAATCTCAGAGAGTCTCAGGACTCTCAGTGCCTCGAGACTCTCTATGTACTTTGTACATGCCTCTTACTGTGTTGTACTGAAAAATAAGGCCAGGAACTCTTTTTAAAAGCTGTGCATCTCTAGAACTTTCTGTAGTAGCAGGCATGTACTCAGCAGCTAGTATTTATTGAATGAATTCATGTCTGAGTTTGAGGAATTAAATGGTTGGTAGAAATGCACAAAAGAGGAATGATATTTGGGAGGGGAATATGGTAAGCTCAGTTTTGGAAATCTGGAGTTTAGGTATCAGTAGAATATCTATTAGGTAGAAATATCCTGAGTCAGGTCAGTGGAGGGCTTGCCTTAGTAATTACAGGAAATGCAAATTAGTCTGCTCACTAGACTGAGGGGAGAAAGAGTTTGAAAGGTCAGGACCTCAGTGGAGAAGTCTGGGTTTAGAGGTAAAATTGGTAGTTATTTGCACTGATGTGATTGTGAAGCCATGAAGATCTTGATGATTCCTGTAATGTGTGGTTTCTGTAATTTCTTTTTCTAATAGGTTCATTATTATGAAGATGGTAATGTCCAGTTAGTGAGTCATAAAGATATACAAGATTCCCTAACAGTGTCTGTAAGTAATTAATTTCAAAATAAAATTTTGACAATCTAATACTTCTATAAAACCAGAACAGTTTTGGAATTAACATTTTAAGTAATATTTCTGCTTCAGATTAAAGTGTTTTCAAATAGATTAAAGATGGTAAGTTAACTGGAAGTCTGTATGTAACTTTTTTTAAACAACTTTATTGGTATAATTCACATACCATTCAATTCACCCATTTAAAGTATAAAATTCCATGTTTTTTAGTATATTCACAGGACTGTGCAATCACCGCAATCTTAATTTCAAATGTTTTGGTCTTCCAGAAACCCTGTACCCAATAGCAGTCACTCCCCATCTGTCTGCCCTACCAACCCTTCCCCAAAACCCTCCTCAGCCCTAGGCAACTGTGAATTTACCTTTTAACTCCATGGATTTGCTTATTCTGGACATTTCATATAAATGGAATCCTGTAATATGTGGTCTTTTGAGACTTTTTTTCACTTAGCATAATGTTTTCAGTGTTTACCAATGTTGGAGCATGGATCAGTACATTATTCCTTTTTATTCTGAAATAATAGTCCATATATACCACACTGCATTTATCCATTTATCAGTTGAACTGACATTCATGTTGTTTTTTACTTTTTTGCTGCTGTGAACTATTGTGTACTATTTTTTGTGTAGACATTGTTTTCATTTTTCTGTTTTAATTTGTCTTTGGTGGCAGTGGAATTGCTGGGGTGTATGTAGTTCTGTATTTAACCTTTTGAAGAACTGTTGCCAGACTATTTCCAAAGTGGCTGCACCATTTTACATTTCCATCAGTTGTCTACGAGGGTTGCAGTTTTTCCATGTCTTCACCAAAACTTATGGCTGTCTCTTTGATTATAGCCGTCCTGTTTGGTATAAAGAGATATCTTATTGTGGTTTTTATTTACATTTTCCTGATGGATAATGATGTTGAGCATCTTTTCATATATTATTGTTTATTTGTATATCTTCTTCAGGAAAATGTCGATTCAGATCGTTTGTCTATTTCTTAATTGGTTATTTGTGTTTTTATTGTTGAGTTGTAATTGTTGCTTATATATTGTGAATACAAGTCCTGTATCAGATATAGGATTTGCAAATATTTTCTCCCATTCTATGTGTTGCTTCACTTTCTTGATTTTTATCATTTGCAGAACAAGAGATTTTAGTTTGGATGTAGTCCAATTTATTTTTTTGTTGTTACTTGTGCTTTTGGTATATTAATAGAAACCATTGCCTAACCCAAGGTCATGAAGATTTACTCCATGGTTTTTGTCTAAGAATTTTGTAGTTTTAGCTCTTTAATTTAGGTCTGTGATTCTGTACTCAACTTTTAAACTCTATTGTATTTTTCCCTTCTACCTGAATTATTTAATGAAGTTTTTCTAAGTTCAGCTTTCAAGTTCAAGAAACTTTGAACTTGGTTTTATTTCCCCACATAGTTCTCTCACACATTCTTTCCATTACACATGCCCCTATTCCTTTCTGGGATTTTTTTTTGCCCCAGTGATATTAATAATATACATTAATAGTTACATTTATATTTTCCCATAAACATTTGTGTTGTATATCTAAAAGTGCCAATATATTATAAACATCAACTGCTAATATACAAAATTAGCTAAACTACAAATATAAAGAAGAGTTAATTTTTAATTTAAGAAAGTATTTGATTTAACATTAAGAAACGTGTGTGAATGTGTAAGGCCAGATGCTACCTGGGAAGAGAAGAGAGCTGGTATTTAAGAAAATGTTTCACTAGCACTTAGGTGATTTCTGTCTTTATGCTAATTGTTACTTGCAAAATTCTCCGGTAAAAGAAACTAATGTCTGGTTTTCCATGAGACACGGTGTTTGGTATTGTTTTATAACACGTGCATACATGTAACATTATTTGCATAACAAGGTACTTGGTACTATCTTCTCTAGTTTGACACTGAGCAAAGATTCTTCCTAAAAGACAGTTGTCTACAAAATTACAGACTATGGAGTTGCTGAGAGGTGGTCATAGTAATTAAAGTTGACCAATGCACCTTTTGTGCTGCTTTTTAGAAATGGATTTTTTACTTTATTTTATAGGGTTTTCTTTTCTTTCTTTCTTTCCTTTTTTTTTTTTTAAACTGTTTTTGGACAGAAAAATGCACGTTTTATGGAAGTACAAATACATATGTGTAAATATATAAAACATATAAAGTAAGATATTAGAGAATTTTACATTAACACTGTTTTATGAAAAAGTCTAAATTTCTATTAACTTTTTTACTGTTAGGAAAAAAGCAAAGAAATCCATATATTGGAATATTAAAATTTTTCCAGAAAATATTTAGACACTACAATAAATTCAGTTTAAACTTTAAAATAAGCTTTTCCTAATGTTTTTAAAATGTATTGTTATGGCGGTAAATACTGTTGATAATGTTTAGATACAGTCATTAATTAGAAATTTATGACTAACTTCTTACCTGTAAAGATTGTTGAATTCATGTTAAGTGTTATAATTGAATTTTTCATCAATATGGATTATTAAGACTTTGCTTTCCTTAAACAGTGGAACCAGGCTCGTTCTGTAGACTTTTAAAATATTTTTGCCCTTGGACTTATTTAGAATAACTGATCTTACAATATTTTCACTTTGTCATAATTTTTATGTTATTTATTAAACTATAGTAAAGCATTAACTATACATATATTGACACACTCATTTGAAAATAAAAGTGGTGTACACAAAAGTAAACTCAAAATGGATTAAAGACCTAAATGTGAAGCCTGAAACCATAAAAATCCTAGAAGAGAACACAGTCATTAATTTTTTTGACCTTGGCAGTAGGAATATTTTTCAAAGTATGTCTCCTAAGGCAAAATAAATTACTGGGACTACATCAGATAAAAAGGTTTTGTACAGTGAAGGAAACCAGCAACAAAACAAAAAGGCAACCTATTGAATGGCAGAAGATATTTGCAAATGATATATTTGATTAGGAGTTAATATCCAAAATATATAAAGAACTTAGAGAGGGGGTGCCTGGGTGGTTCAGCTGATTAAGCATCTGCCTTCAGCTCAGGTCACGATCCCAGAGTCCTGGGATCGAGCCCCACATCAGGCTTCCCTCCTCAGTGAGGAACCTGCTTCTCCCTCTCCCTCTGCCTGCTGCTCCCCCTACTTGTGCTCTCTCTCCCTCTCTGTCAATAAATAAATATAATCTAAAAAAAAAAAGAAAAAGAACTTAGACAATTAAACAGCAAAAAAATAAAACAGTCTGATTAAAAAATGGGCAGAGGACCTGAACAGACATCTTTTTTAAAGAAGACATACAGATAGCCAACAGACACATGAAGAGATTCTCAGCATCACTAATCATCAAGGAAATGCAAATCAATACCACAATGATATATCACCTTTCACCTGTCAGGATGCTAAAATCAAAAAGACAAGAAATAATTAGTGTTGGCAAGGATGTGGAGGAAAAGGAACCCTCATGCATTGTTGGTAGGAATGCAAACTAGTGTAGCCACTGTGGAAAATGATATGGAAGTTCCTGAGAATCTTAAAAATAGGAATACCATATGATTCAATAATTTCACTGCTGGATATTTACCCAAAGAGAATGAAAACACTAATTAGAAAAGATACAGGAGGGGCGCCTGGGTGGCTCAGTCGTTAAGCATCTGCCTACAGCTCAGGGTGTGATCCTGGAGTTCTGGGATCGAGCCCCACGTCAGGCTCTTCCGCTGGGAGCCTGCTTCTTTCTCTCCCACTCCTCCTGCTTGTGTTCCCTCTCTCGCTGGCTGTCTCTGTCAACTAAATAAATAAAATCTTTAAAAAAAAAAAAAAGGATACAGGAATGTTTATTGCAACATTATTTACAATAGACAAGATATGGAAGCACTTGAAGTATCCACTAATAGATGAATGGATAAGGAGGATGGGGGGGTACATGCACATACATAACTGTGTTTTTACAGTTATACTCACACAGTGGAATATTACACAGCCATAAAAAAGGATGTGGGTTTTGTTTGTTTTTTGTATTGTTTTGTTTTTTTGCTATGTACAACAACATGGTTGGACCTAGAGGGTATTACACTAAGTGAAATAAGTCAGATGGAGAAAGTCAGATACCATATGATTTCGCTCATCTGTGGAATTAAGAAAAAAATGAATAAACAAAAAGCATATATAAATATAGAGAACAAACTGATAGTTGCCAGAGGGAGCTGGGGTGGGGGAAGGGCAAAATGGTGAAACGGAGTGGAAAATACAGGCTTCTAGTTATGGAATGAATAAGTCATGGGAATAAAAGGCACAGAATAAGAAACATAATGATACTGTAATAGCATTGTATGTTGACAGATGGTAACTACACTGTGAGCTTAGCATAATGCATAAACTTGTTAAATCACTATGTTGTACAGCTGAAACTACTGTAACTTTGTCAGTTATACTCAAAAAAATTCAAAACTTAAAAGAAATAGTGTAGTCTAAATTACTATTTACTTTTGGTTATGTTTTTTATTCAGAATGAGGTGCAGACAGCAAAAGAATTTATAAAGATTGTAGAAGCTGCAGAAAATGAATACCAGGTATGTTTTTCAAAAATATTATATGATTTATATTTGCCTTAAATAATGATATAGCCTGAATTTTTTTCATTTGTTTCACTATAATAAAACATAGGGTTTTTTTTTTATTTTTTGTTTATTTGCTTGTTTTTAATTCAGTGGCAAATTTATGAAAATGTGACCAAAACTCAGTTTTAGCCAACTGTAATTTCTGAGTGTTAGTCACAACATGCCAAGATTTTAAATGGTTACTTTGTTCTTGATTGGAAGTTTTAATTTATGAAGTATTTCCCAAAGTATTTAGATTATGTGTAATCTGTTTAGGTCTTACTTCACTTATATTATTTTTTACATGTTTTATCAGCTTCTAAACTATACTTTCGAACTCACATATTTAGTTTGTGGATTAGCCATATTAATGCTCCTTGGAAACAATAATTTATAGAATTGTTCTTAGTGAAATAGTAAAATAGATCCAAAATGAGAATATGCAAATATTAAATCTAATTTGCAATTTCATTTCATTAAATTTAATTATTCAAAATGATTATAGGCTTTTTCTTGTAGGGGCACTTGGCTGGCTAAGTCGGTAGAGTACGTGACTCTTGAACTCACAACCGTGAAATCCAGACTTGAGCCAAGATCAGGAGTCAAATGCTTAACTGACTGAGCCACCCAGGTGGCCCTCTTAGCTGCTTTTAAACAGTTTTTAAAACCACATTGGGGTTTTTATTAGACTTTTTTTTTTTTTTTTTTATTTTTAAAAAACTGAAATAGGCTGCTTAAATAAAGGTTTTTCTAAAACATATGTGTTTTATAAATTGTTCTCTTCCTTTTATTTAAACTTTTAACTACTATTTTTCATAGACCGCCATCAGTGAGAATTATCAGACAATGTCGGACACTACCTTCAAAGCCTTACGTCGACAGTTGCCAGTTACACGCACCAAGATTGATTGGAACAAGATCCTTAGCTACAAGATTGGCAAAGAGATGCAGAATGCATAAGATGAACATTGCATGACCGGATCATTTTAATGTCTTTGCGTTAAAAAAAAAAAATCATTGCAAAAGTATTCAGAACTGTCAAGCTACCCAGTCAGATGGGCTGTTGCCATTTAAAATCACTGTAATTAATTAGTTTGGTTAGAGCACAAAGCTTAGCTAATCAACCATTATTTTTCATTTCTTTTGTTCAAAGAAGATTGAAAATCAGTTTAGTTTAAATGTCTTTTACTTTCTGTTATACCTTTCTTATAATTAAGAGGTGATGCCTCTAGTTTAATGTTAAAAGTTTTTGAAGTGTTTCAGAAATATTTTACTTATCGTAACCCTTAAATTGTTGTCTTTTGGTTTATGAAGTGGGTAACTTTTGATATTTGCCCAGTTCTTTTTAATGGGGTCAATAATGGACATTCTAGTTTAAGGTGGTTGATGGATTTAGCCATATATGCTGCTAAAGAAATTGTCTACCTTTTCCCCCTCGCCTCTTCCAGTTATGTAAGATTGAGATTAGAGGGAAAGCATTTTCTATATCAATTGTGTTTGAACCTTTCAAGAAGGTTATTTAGCTAGCTTAGTGTTTAACTAAACTTTTTTTAAACAAGGCCAAGGTCTAATGCTGTTTTGAGATTCTGAAATTAAATGAAAATACTTATTTCAGAAATGCATTAATGCTTTTTTCTTGTGACGCAAATTAGCTTGAACTCCATATGTCCCTGAGTTATTTTTATCATAAGCCACAAATGTATTATAACAAGGCAAATTGTAATATATATAATCCTGAACTCATGACCATGTCTCAGTTTATTTCTTTTCTTAGATTGAAAAGTACTGAAATTCAGTGTGACATTAAAATGAAAATTTTCCTATTTATTTGAGTAGAATATCACTTATCAGTGAGTCGTATACTATTTTAAAATACTTTCTTTGGATATTGTGATTCTTAACTGGTTGTAAATTAGAAAAGCTGGGAGTACATATGGTGTGCATTATAGTCTAAATTTTTCCATCTTCCTATGCATCATAAGCATGTTTGTAATATTTTAAAATATACATTTACTGATGCTACAGGAATTCCAAACCTGTGGTGAATGTTAGTATTTACTATAGAGAGTGGGGGTGGATTTATGGTTTCATTCAGTCGAGTATTGCTTATTATACTCCAGTGGAATCCTTTCCTCACATACTCTTGGAGATGTCTAGGCCTGGAAGTGTTTTTTTAAAAACACCACTTTTATTATGTACAATAAAATATTTCATTAGCTTGAACTGTATAGAATTTAAAAGTTTTCTCAATGAAAGCATGTTATTTAATTTCTTTTTAAAAATCAGAGTTGGGCTTTGAAAACATTGAGAATTTAATATGAAATTTGACAGTTTGGGTTAAATCGTTTTCTCTAGTTTGGTTAAATCATTTTCTGTAGTTTTGCCATATTGGGATTTCTGAAGAAATGAATTCGCAATGTTAAATATCTCTTCCCTTTTTTAAAAGACATTTTCAAAAGTCTTAGGTTGATTCTGAACTAAATACTAGGTGAATCCTTAATTGGCTGGCTCCGTATCAGTTGGACTACCATGGGTTTTTATCCCCTTAAGGTCAGTTACTTTGGCTGTTTTATGGCCTAGAATGCAATCTTGAAAATACATACATTTGTCTTTAAGGTGATGACTTAAAGGTGAAGTATAGTGGAGGCAAGGGTAAAATTAGCGGTATAGTTAGGAGGCTCGTGCAGTAATCTAGTTGAGAACAAATGCAGGCTTGGTCTGAGGTGGTAGCTATAGGCTATAGAGGTAGTGAGTTCTGGATATGCATTAAAGGTAAAATAAAAAAGATATGCCAAAATTTGGTTGTGGAATATGAGATAAAGAGAAATGTCAGAGACATTTTGGGGTTGAGAAATTGAGGGGTGGGCTGGTCAGGAGCTCACTGTTCTATTTCAAGGGGAAATACCATATAGCAGTTAGATACTGGAGACAGGAGGTAGAGGGGTCCTCTGGGCTGGAAGAGCAGGAGAGTGAATAGACCTGGGTGACAGGGTTTTGTAGCCAGACCAAATGAAGCCTAACTCAAAGTTAGTGACAATTGAGTGAGACTAGCGAGTATGGCTCTCTTAAGCATGTAGAGCTGCATGGGTGCAGGCATAGAGTAGATGAATTGAATTTAACCAAGGTTGTGGTTTTGCCAAGAGAGGCTGACTGACCAGGGGAAGAGGGGGCAAGCTTGTAATGATAGCCTGTGGAACTTAAGCTCGGTAAGGGGAGGAGGGGGATGAAGCCAGGAGGGGAGCAGAATAGTGAAAGTGTGGCACAATTGTTGATTATAGGTGTGGTTGGAGTTGGGGTACTGGAAGGGAATGATCTGGCAGTGTAGGAAATGGTGGTTAGGGTGATGTGTTTAAAACTGAGATTTTGAGGAGTTACACCTACTTGTAATGATAGTAGGATCAAAGAAGTGACTGGTTGAGGTAGGAGGGGAGAGGAGTTCAAGCAGCTGTAAAGCCTGGGGTTGCTGTGGAGTATTGAAATCAAGAATTACAGTGGAAGTAAGTATTCTGACATGAGTGCTGTTTTTCGAGACCACGCCTAGATACACATTTATAGTACATTTGTATGAGTTAAGTAAATAATATGGTACAGATACTCATGAGACTTTTCTTCATTTGGGATTTTGGAAATTAAAATGGAAACAGGAGGATTTAAAAAAGGTATTCTGGAAGTTCTGGTTCATTAAAAATGTTCTTGAAAAGTGATATTCTTAGGAAAGTAATTAAAGACAACTGTAGGTAATTCCATAGCATTTGGGTGGCACTTTCTGTGGTTAAAATCATTTTTTACTTAGTTATACCAAAAGCTTTGGAACGATGCAAGATCCTTTGAAAAGATCTTCCATGCTGTTAATCAGTTTGTGCCTTTGGCAGCTAATGGGTATGAAATATAAAGGCATATATTGCCAGCAGTTAACACAGGTGTTTGGTAATGCATATGTGTTGTGAAACATCCTAAGAAGAACGTGCATTTCTTTTCACTTCTCTAGGATAGATTATTTAAAAGCAGCATTACAGTGTACTTGCTATTCCTAAGTTGTAGTGTTTTTGTCCTTGAAACTGAAAAATTTTTAAAAGCATGACTTTGTATAGGCATCTTCACATTTGATACTCTGAGTATTATACAAAAGCTTTACTTAGGATTGGCCAGTGGTGCCAGCTATTGGAGAATATTCAAAATATCCCATTAAAATTAAAATAACCAGTGAAACTTTTAAGGTCTAATAGGTATTAGAAATTAATGTCAGATCATTTAAGATTAATCACACTGTTCAGAGAACCATTCTAGGCATTGTAGAGTCCGGAAAATATAAAAGTATTTCTTGAAGGAATCTATAAAGTAGTCATGGGTCTATAGCAGTGTACCCTAAACTTTTTTACATCACAAAACATACAGAAAGCGATGACATTTGAAGGCATTCTGGGAGAAATGGATTAGAATGCTTGCCAACTGCTCAAAGGCTTGAGGGGACTGTTGGTACATCGTGAGCCTATTTAGGAAGGTGTGCTATGGGGAACACAGAGTATTTACCAGACAAACTTCAATCCTAACTTACCTAAGGTAGCTTTTAAAGAAATGGGCAGCTAAGAAAGTTTTCCTGGAAAGGATGAATGCAAACTCTACTTTAGCACAGGAATGTTTTTGTAAGTGTGTATGTAACTGGTAGGCAGGAAATCCTCTTGTATCTTAATGAAACATCAAAATATAGCTAATAGGTTTTTTGTATAGCTCTCTGATATGTTGTGGGTCAGTTAGCATTATCCAGCTGAAAAAATGACATGATTCGTTACACATATATAATAATAAACCCTTAAAATGAAGTCAACAGGAAGGGTAAAATTAAAAATAAGTGTTCTTATAAAACTTGAGTATGGCTAATAAGGTACTAGAACATTTTATCCCTACTTTTGGTATAATCTAAGAAAATTGTGGTAGTTAGTTTAATGTCAGTTTTAACATAGTGTTAAAAACTGTCAATTTCTTATTCTTGTGTAGTATGACTGTACCAGAGAACAAAGATTTTTTTTCCTGCAAACTGGCTAGAGAATACACATATCGCAGATGTTAAATCAGCCGCTCATTCTCATAACATCTTCACTCTGTGAAGTTAAAGCTCTGATTAATAGAAGATCGTTAAGGAAACAGAGTTGGTTGGTATGTCTTAGGAGATGATTTCTTGGGGAAATTTGTGAAATGCCCGGCTTTTAAACCAAATAAATATTGAAAGAGTAAATGGATACCCCCAGAAATTATGACTGAACAGTAAAAATCACTGTCTGTCTCTTTGGCTTCAAGTTTCGTGCTGCTAGCTTGCTAACTTAGCAGAATCTGAATGAACACTGATGCAGATCTTTTCCAGATTTCTACTTGAAAATAAGGGCTTGCCTCTTGTTTCCGAAAGGACTGCGAAAGAGAAATACCAAGGAGCCACAGATCTCTTAGGTATAAGTTAGATGCCCAGGAAAATATATGAGATGCAGTGTTCCAGGATGCTGAAAGTATCTCAAATGTAGAAAAAGCTAAATTTAATTTTTAAAAAATTTTTTGAAAAGGAAAATTCTCGTATGTGCTCATTTTCCCCTTATTTTGGGGCTTTACAAAGGAGAAAGAAACAAAAGGAAATGGCAGAGACTTGTATTGGGAAAACCTTAAGTCAGTCTAAATGAGCAACAGAGATTAATACAGATACTGTGGTTTGTTGACACTAGGGTAGCATACAGCTTTTAAAAACGCATGAGCTGGAGTTGCATAGAGCAGCATAGTATAAATGTTGAGAGAAAAGAACAAGTTGCAGAAAGGTAAGTACAGTTTTGAGTGTAAGTTAACTTCTGAAACTGTAATTTTTGTACAGTGTATGTATAAAACAGAATGAGTTTACAAAAACCAGCATAGTGTGTGGGGAAGACGGGGGAATGGGATTGGGGAACAGTATAGAGGGATTCAACTGTAACTAAGAATTTGTTTTGTAAACTAGGTGATAGGTATGCAGGCATGTCTGGCATTTTATAACTTAAATATACAATTTATGCCAATTTGGAACTCTGTATGAGAGAAATATGTACAAAGTTGACTGAGGTGAAGGTAGTAAAAATGGCAAAGGTCATAATCACAGAATGAATTGAATAGGAAGTTTACTCATACCTCTTTAAAAAGTCAGTAGACCCTTGTTGTTTTATAGTGAATTTTATCAGACTTTCCATATTAAGATCATTTCTGTGTTATAGACATCATTCTGAATGTCAGAAAGAGATGGAAGTACATTTAATGAGCCTGGCATATGTAACCTTAAATAAGAAAAGCACACACACACACAAACTATTGATGAACCCCCCCTATAAAGTTAAACTACAGTAATAACCAAAGCTTATTGCATTATGACCAACTAGGATTTATAACTGGAATGCAATGATTATTTCTTGTTAACAAATCTAGTAATGCATTACATTAGCATATTAAAGGAAAGAAACAGTTCTCTCAGTAAAATGTTTCATAAGATGTTACACTCAGTACTGATTTCAAAGACAGCATCTCAAACCAGTGGGGTAAAGATGAACTACTCTGTAAGTGGTGCTGTGACAAGAGGGTAGTCAGCTGGAAAAAATAAATAAATTTGGATCCATATGTCACACCTCATACCAAATTAAAATTGGATCAAAGATTTAATGGTATAAATTATAAAAGCTCTTAAATCATGCTAACAACTTTTAAATAATTTCAGAATAATAAAGAGTATTAGATGTTTCTAAGACAAACCTCACAATCTATACAATGAGAATTAATATATTTGGCTTCATAAAAATGAAGATTTTCTGTATGGCTTTAAATACCGTAAGCAAAGTTGAAAAATAAACCACGCATAGGAGAAAACGTATTTGCCACTTAGTTGACAATTTACCTAATGTCTAGTACCCACAACCTGATAATTGAGTCTGATAGATAGTTGAAAAGCAGATCCTATGAAGCTGGAGTCCCACGACAGAGAGAGTCTTACCAATCTTGCACTGCCTAATTGGACTTTAATTGAGAAATAAATTTGTATCTTATTTAAGCCACTGCTGTTTTGGGGTGTTTTTAAAAATTTGTTATGCGTCTCATTCCATACACAATTTGGTACCAGAAGTGGGATCTTACAGGTAACAAAACCTAAAATGTGGCATTGACTAAAGGCAATGTATATCACCGGGTTCTGCTGACCTTTGGGTACAGTGCAATGCGCAAACTCTGCACTCATGGGTTTTTATCACCTCTGCCCAAAAAGGCCAATGACATCTAATCCTCAAGGATAACCCCCTAGAGGACAGGAATATTGCTCCATTGGCTGGGAGGATTCAGTAGGGCAAAAATATTGCAAGCTAGAAAGCTGGTGATCTTGTCAGGCCATGACAAAACATTCTTGCCTCAAATACCTTGGAAAGTAGAATTACCTGGCTTTATTTTTTTAATGTATTGGAGGGGGGAGGGGCAAACGGGGAGAGTGAGAGAAATTTTAAGCAGGCGCTATGCCCAGGACAGAGCCCGACTCAGGGCTCAATCTCCCAACTCTGAGATCATGACCTGAGCAGAAATCAAGAGTCAGACTCTTGGGATGCCTGGGTAGCTCAGTTGATTAAGCTTTGGCTCAGGTCATGATCCCAGGACCCTGGGATCAAGTCCTACATCGGGCTTCTTGCTTGGCAGGGAGCCTGCTTCTCCCTCTGCCTGCTGTTCCCCCTGGCTTGTGCTCTCTCTCTCTGACAAAATCTTAAAAAATAAAAAAAGTCGGACTCTTAACTGAGCCACTCAGGCGCCCCAACATGGCTTTAATAATAAGAAAGATGACAGATTCAGAATGGTGACCTGTGCCCTCAGGCTAAAGATAATCTCCAAACTGAGATGGAAGGAAAGGGTTAAGAGCTGAACGTAGTCCCTCCTATGTCTGAGATGCTTGAGAGGAACCCAGTTGAGTTCTTGCGATGTCAGATCTTGTAAGGATTGTCTTGTGCTAATTATTGAAGTGTTCCCAAGCCCACTGAAACTGCCAGGATTGTTTTCTCTCGCTTGTAATGTTTAGACTGCAAGTTCAGAGTGATACCATCAGCAGAGATGAGAATAAGGGTGTTGCCTTCCCAACCAAGCCCATTGTTTCAGAAGGTTTTATTAGTTTTTTATTTCTGTGTATGGGATTATAACAAAGGTAACCTCTAAAAACAAAGCAAATTCATTATCTCAGTTTCCATGGGTCAGGAGTCCAGTCACATATTAGCTGGGTCCTCTATTCAGGGTCTCCCCTAGCTGAAATCAAAGTGGTGTCTCAGGCTGCAATCTCACCTGAGGTTTGGGGTTTTCTTCCAAGCTCATGTGGTTGGCAGAATTCAGTTCCTTGTGAATTGAATTTAGGAATGGAGTGATTATGTAATTTATTACCCTAACCAGAGTAATTTTGAGAGAGAAAGGGGAGCTTTAATGCTTGTATTGATAGCAGGTGTGAACAGGTACCATTCTAGGTGAAGTGCTCTGTGTGGTCACCCTAATCAACTACGGTGAGCTTTGCAAGCTGCACAGCCCCAGTTGTAACTGGGAAGGATAATGGAAAATGAAGAACCTTCCTGTGAAGAATGGACAAGGAGTTCTTCCCAAAGAGCAGAATCAGGGCTGCTCCATGGCTAACCAAAGAACTCATGGCCTGAGTAGGGAGACCCTGAAGTTAACTGCAGAGTGGTATTTGATAAGCAATAAGGATATGTAATTTCCACTTTGTTATGTTTTTGAATTGTGATTATTCGGTCCCTACAACTCCATTTTGTAGTGGGTGTGTTGGAGTGGGTAACATAATTTATGGTTTCAGGACAATGAGGAGACACATTTGTTCCTGAGGAGGAAAACTGCATTCCCAGATGTTTTGTACTTTGAGCTGACTGCAGTAAGAGGATAGGTATTTGGGGTTATCTCCTTAGGGAGGGGTGCGATCATGCTATGGGTGCTAAGAAGGGTGCGTTCACACATGTCAAAGGGACATGCTGGCAGAATTGCTAGTTGCCCCCAGTCTCCCTTTTTAGCTCTTCATCTCTTGCAGAATAAAGACTCATTTCCCAGCTTCCCTTAGAGCCATGTAACTAAATTCTGGCTAATTAAGCAAGTCTAGCAGGGTAACTTCTGGGAACTTCCCCAGGGGTTCAAACCTTTGTGCATCCTTCTTGTTTTTCCCTTCCTGCTGCCAGAAACTTGGACGCCACCTTCTTGTGCCATCAGGTTCTGGCACGTGTGATACATGAACCCTCACACGTGGGAGCGCCATACCAGCTTGGACAATCTACCTGGATTTTTACCTGAGAAATAAACCTCTATCTTGTTTAAACCACTGCTAATTTGTTTCTTGTCACCTGCAACATCTAATCCTAAAAAATGGAGCTCTACCTCCTATCCCATCTGATATTAAACAACAACAACGATAATAATATAATTCCAGATGGGCTAAAAATTTAGCCAAACCAAACGGTGGGCTAAATGTTTTGGAATTAACAATATTGTTTTGGAACTAATAATCTTAAATTAGAGGAAGGATTTCTAAAACAAAACAAAGCAAAACAAAAAAGAAACAAAACAGACAAAACTCAGAAGTCATAGAGGAAAAGACTGATAGATTTCTCTTTTGAAAACATTTAACGTGGCCACCATTAGCAGTGGTTACAACTATTTTTCTCTCCGTCTGCCCTTTATCTTTTAATTCCATACAGCATCTTTTGTGGTCCGAAATGCTATCACTGTGTGTCTCACTGAGCATTTCAAGATTCTGTTTGAAAGGGAAAGCAGTTTGTATTTCTGAGCATATGGTTTGAGTGGGATGTTTGAAATTTTCACCCCCGGAGTGCTTTAAGTGGCAGCTCCAGAAAGAAACCAGCAGGTGTCACTGTTCTCATTTAGGGCCGATGGTAGTTCCAGAAGATGCAAAAAGACAGAAAAGAGGCCACCTTGTGCTGCTGTTTCTGAGCACCTGGACTTGTCCTCAGTCGGCTGTTACTCAGCAGAAGGACAGTGCTGGTTCTGGGGAAGAAACTTTTCAGTTAGCATTTGAGGAAAGGGCCCTTATGATGTGGAAATGTTTAGCAATAAATTAGGGTATTGCCCACTGATGCTTCTAGAACACTGAATATTTCAATCGAAGAGGTTTTGGAAGTCAAAGACTCATTTGCAAATCTCAAGAAAGCTATGAACCTTCTCAGAAAGATGAATGTGTATCTTCACATCTCTTTTTCTCTCTCAACACACACGTGCTTCTTATAATTTAAGGGAGTCCGTGGCTTCTATAATCTAGCGTTCCCCAATCTGAGTAATGTTCTGACATATTTTATAGGAAAAAACAGAACCCCGCTGTTGGGGTTAAATTATTTTTTTGAAATCATAACTCATTTATTTAACAAGCTTCTCTCTAACTATTCCCAGTGCCAGACACTGTTGTAGGTACTTGGCAAAGCAGCAGTGAATTAGATGGTCAAAGTCCTTACTCACTAGGGGAGAGAGAGGCACTAAGCAAGTAGACAAGAAAATGCCGGATAGTATAAGTATATAAAGAAAACAAATGGGGAAAGCCTTTCTGAAGAGATGGCATGTAAATGAAGATGAGAAAGAAGAGGTCAAAATACTCAGGTGTGAGTCTTCCTGGCAAGAGGACAGCTCCTGCAAAGGCCCCTGGATGGGAATGAGCTTGGCTGGTTTGGTGGAGCCAGTGGCATTCTCCTCAATTCTTCCCTTTCTCTCATGCTCACTTCCAGTCACAGCAAGCCTTGTCAGTGTTACTTACAAAATTTATATCTGAGTAAGCCCATTCTGTTCCCAGCATCACTGCCCTAACACAACCACCTAGACCGTGGAAACCATCTAACTGGTTTTCTGCTTCTACTCTTATATCTTTCCTGTCCATTTCCTATGGAGCCTTGGCAGAATGGTCTTCTTACAGTGCATACCTTGTCATTTCCCCTCCCTGCTTGAAGGTCTTCAACACCTATTGTTCACAAGACCGCTGCCTGCCTCCCCGGTCTCACATTGTCTCACTCTCTTCTTCCCTCCTTGGCCCCTCTGCAAGTGGCCTCCTTCTTGTTCCTGGAATGTATGAAGTGCTCTCTACTTCTGGGCCATTTTGCATGCTGTTCCCTCTCCCCTGGGGCTCCCCTCACCCCCACTTCCCCTGTTTCACCCTGTATGTGGCTTGCATGTTCTATTCTTTGGGTCTCAGATCAAATATTTCCACCTCGGAGAGGTTTTTCCCAAAGGACCTAGCTAACGTAGTCTTGCCCATTCCCCCACCAAGCTATTTCCCAGCCAAGGAGCTTGTTCCATTCATATCACTAGGACAATCTCTCACCAACTCGTTATTTCCACAGCGGGATGATGCTTGAAGTATTGATTGCTGCGTTTCTTTATGTTCCTTCACCCCTCCTTCCCCAAATCTTCTTCAGACCAGAAGACACGAAGCTACAACTGCCTAAGGGGAAAGAGAGAGGAAACTAGGAACAAGAGTTTATAAAGTCTTGAATTTTCCATTCAAAGCCTGGATCTGAGAGTTATAAGATGACAGTAAATATATTGAAAGAATATTGGCTGAACCAGATTTTCTTTCTACTGTTGTTGCTACATAAGATCTGTAAACTCTGTGTGTGTGGGGGGGGAGTCTTGTTGAGGGCACAGTGGTAGAGGTAGAGAGAACTGTACATAAAAACAAGAGTCAGATGCTACGTGGAGGGTCCTGCTCCCCACCCTCGACTCTTGTACAGTCAGTCATGCTGTCAAATGCAACTCACCTAACAGTGGCTTGAAACAGGGCTCCACAAACTGGTCTGTGGACCAGATCCACTCTATCACCTATTGTTGTGCAGTTTTTACATTATTAAATGGTTGGGGAAAATCAAAAGATAATAACACATTTATCAAATACTTTAAAGTATGCCACGCAGTAAATGCTCTAAAAAACTCATTTAGTTAAAACAACCCTATGAAGTAGGTATTATGATTCATCTTATAAATGAGGAAACTGAAGCTTCCATATGGTTTAAGTAAATAGTCAAAGATCATACAGCTCAGTATAATTCCGCTGGAATTCAAATCCAGGGAGTTTTAACCCAGAACTTATGCTTTTAACTTACTTTTCCACAAGAAAAGATTCAACACAACAAGGATAGTGTAAAAGTGACAAAAGGGAAATGTAGACAACACATTCTGGTGAGCTCCAGGGAAGGAAGATCATTGTTTCAGAGAAGCAAGGGACGGCTTTGTATGTCAGTGAGATTATGTGTCTATCACGACAATAGTGAAGAGTAACTTTAACCTTAATAAGGTAAATCTTATCTGCTTTCCCCCAAAAGAATTCCACTTATTATTCCAGTTATTATATTTTGTATTTTGTCAGTAAAAAAATTGTGGATATTTATTTTCTCTCTTCATACATAAGTACTTGTAAAATACCTTTTAGTTTATGTCTTTGCCTGTAAAGCCTAAAATATTTACCATATGTTTTTTTTTTACAAAAAAAGTTTGAGGAACCCCGGTTTATACCATAAACACATTTATTATTATTTAAGAAGTCCAGATGTAGGTGATTTCAGGGTTAGTTCAGAGGCTCAACGATGTCATCAAGGACTTAATCTTTTTCTTTTCTCATTTTTTCCCTCCACTATTTGTAGCATGTTACATGTTTGTTGTTTCTTTGTTTGTTTGATCTTCTCATGGTCACAAAATGGCTGCTTCAGCTCCAACCCTTGCAGCTGGTAAGGAGAAAAGACATTTAGAGATCAGAGACATCTCAGCAGGTGTGGAGTAGATGCTGACATTTTGTGACAACACCTTTTATGTGAGACAAAGAAACCCCCTGTTTGGTTAAAACACAATTATTTAAATTTTCTGTTATATCAGAGGGATGATCTTAATGAAGACAAACCTGAGTCCCCAGCTCCTAAAATAGGGCCACTGTACAAGGTTCTCAATAATCATTTGCAGAATGAAATGCACATGCAGCCCTAACTCTCGTGGCAATAGATGGTTTGAAGACAGTAATTAGTGCAGAACCACAGAACAGCATGACTCCAGAGACCCCTTCACTTCACAGTCTTTGCGAACAGCTCTCCTGGAATACGAATCAGCACAGTGTAGACACTGCCCCAGGAACTGTGCAACGTGGGACATTATTCAGATCATCCCAACTGCATGGACATCAGTTTTCATGATTTTCATGTAAGTGAAAAAATATAATTCAAAATTTCTTGCAAAAGTTATTCAAAAACGTGTTGATCTCCAAGAATATCCTACTCTGGGGATGATGTCCAGAAGAGCAATGTGGCCCTGAGAGTTTCAGTCACAAAGAGGTGGCCACATAACCCTTGAAAGGTGGGTGCCTCCTTTTAGCACATTTTATGGGTAGCCAATGGGTTTTATTTGCTAATAACTAGTTACATAACTTCAAGATACAGGGAAAAAAAGCCAAAGTTCCCAGGGACCATAAAATTAAAAAACTTTTTGAAGTATCAGTAAGAAAACTGAATTTTGAATCAAAATACTGATATTCGAATCCCAGTTCCTAGACTTACTAAATGTATGACTTTGAGCAAGCCTCTTAAACTCCGTGAGCCTTTATTTTCTAATTCATAAAATTTTAATGCTGTTGGTTTAGAAAGAGCTCAAAATCTTCACAACTCTCTTCATACCTAAGGAAAAGAATCACAAGGAACCTGGTGGGAATACCATTCTAGGGGACATAGTTTTTAGGGCCAACTCTGATTATTTATGTCAGCTGTTTTTCTGTAGTGTTATGTTGACAAGGATTCTGAGATGGAATCCAGATTCAGTAGGAAGAAGTACTGTGATCAATTAACAATGTCTGCCCATAGGACATTAGAGATTATGCATATAGCCAGGTATTTGCTACCCCAAGTGGGGTAGCAGCGGGAATCTATAGGAAGCTCTTAATTAGATAAGTGGCATAAATCTGGGCACAGTATGAGATAGGATGGGATGGAATAGAATGGGACAGAATGGAGAGCAAAAAAGAGAACCATAGACTGGCTAACTGGACCACTAGAGAATTCACCTTTTCACACAGGCCTCTTAAGCTCTTACAGTAAACTGCCTTCTCTTATAGTTGTCTGTGCGTATTATCTTTTCATTTTAGACTATAAATGGCTTGTTCTGGAACATTGGATAGAGTCGATAATGTTTGTTGGATGAATGAGTGAATGAATAAATAAATGAATGAATGAGTGAAAAAAATACAGCTTTCCTGCTTCTTCTCTGTATGACCTTGAACAGGTCCTTACTGTAACTACATCAACTGTAATTTGTTACGATTCTCAACAGTTTACAGAGAACATTCACCTCCATTAGCTCATAGAGGAAAAAAAATGCCTACATGTGCTCTGTCTTTACTAAATGTTCAGCAACTTCCAAGTTAGAAGCCAGCATAGTTAGAACAGGATGGAACTACACTCTTCTTTCAGCCATAGGGTACCTACCAATTAGCACAACCTATTTTTTCACTCATAAAGCCCTATTCGTCAACAGTATAACATAAAACTGTTTTTGAACTCTAAACTTGGCCAACAAGTCTACAGATTATTTGTATTCGGTACTCTTTCTTTTTTTTTTTTTTTTTTAAAGATTTTCTTTATTTATTTGACAGAGATAGAGACAGCCAGTGAGAGAGGGAACATAAGCAGGGGGAGTGGGAGAGGAAGAAGCAGGCTCATAGCAGAGGAGCCTGATGTGGGGCCTCGATCCCATAACGCCGGGATCACGCCCTGAGCCGAAGGCAGACGCTCAACCGCTGTGCCACCCAGGCGCCCCGTATTCGGTACTCTTTAAAAGCAACTCTTTCCACCCCCTCAGGGCACTTATGAACTTATACAAGAAGCAGGCTGGTATACAAGTCATTCAGCGAATTAAACCATTTACCTTATGGAGATAAGTAAAGGAAATGTGGGGATTTTCTTTAAAAATGATTTAGGTGTGTGGAAAGATTCTGTATCATGATTATTATTTATTGTCTCCCTTTGCTTTCACCCTTTTGCAGCCCCCATGTCCTAACATGTGAGCTCCATGAAGCCTGAGGTCTTAGTTTTGTTCACCAATGTAGCCCAGGCTCCTAGAATGCTGACCAGCACTCAATAAACCCTTTGTAATGAATGAAGGAACAAACTGGAAACAGGCAGTTAATCGCATGGTATAGAGCCAGCAATCCTTTACAGATTCTTATACTTTAAACAACAATAAGAATAGATCATTTCGTCCATAAAACAGAACACTCTCGCTTGTAAGTTATGAAATATATAAAATTATTCCTGGAAACATTTTCACGAAACTATCCATCCTATAAGGCTCACTTACTTTCACCTATACTTATCCCTTTCCTGAATTGCCTCTTATCATTTCTCTGCCTTCTACCTGTATTTGCCCTTCCTGCAAGTGCAAATTCTCCCCAGACCTTAAGGCCTGACCCAAGAGCTATCCCTTCCAAAAAAGCCTTCTGCAAACAAATTTCTCTTTTTTTGGAATCCTTATAATGCCTGATTTGTACATCTCTTAAAAGACTCACTCTATTATAAACCTTATTATAGTTGTTTTAGGGATATTTATTTATTTATTTACTTACTTACTTATTTTTTAATCAACTTGATGGCCGCCACAAGGTGCCCTGGCGCTGTCCTCCCTACTGCAGCGCCTCCAGAACGATGCTCAGCCCAGGAGGGTGGCCATATGGCACTCGGATGCTGCTATGGGTTGGGCCTGGCTTTTCAGACCCAGACAACCGGGATGACCAAGGTCAAGGAGGTCAAGGAGGTTGAGGAGGTCAAGGTGTCATTGGAGGCAATGTTCCAGGAGCGATGGCATAGGCAAATGCAGACACAGCTGTTGGCCCCCCTCCCCAATCATGAGCTGGGGACATTTTAATAGACTGTAAATCTATTCACCCTCACCCTTGAAACAACAAAATGGACAGAACATATGGAACAACAATTTTTAAGACATGGGCCATGAGGCAGTGAAGGATAGTGATTCCTAAGGGTTGAGAAACAAAGAAAATGAACTCTACAATTGTCCCCACCCATTGTCTTCAGAGAGTTTTCAGACTACAGTACCTGGAGGGGACACTGAGGCAGAGCCTGGCAGACACCCTGAACTGACGTGGCATTGCCGAGAATCTGGGGAGACAAGACAGCTAGAATTCACAGGGAAGAGTGCTGGGAAGGAGAGAGCTGGACGGAGAGAATCCCGGAGATCTGTGGAGGTGCCTTCCGCAGTAGTCAGCAGAAGACTGGGCAGCAGGTGTAAGGAGATGCTCAGCACTGCAGAGACGACCACCCTCAGCCAAGGATTAGAGAACAGAGTACCCAGTGCTGACGTGGGGGCTGGAATATTGCCTGTTCCCCTCAGCCGACCTGGAAGACCTCATAACTCACAGAGCATTGGGTAGATTGCTCAGAAGAGCCTCTCCCCAGGAGCAGGAAATAATTAGCCCTCAACAAAGCACAGCTCTGATCCCTTTCAACAAATCTTAGAAGCAAGACCCAGGAGGATCCAACTGTCTTCAAGTAGCTTAACTGTATCCAAGAACAAAGCACAAGAACACAAAAATATCCAGCACCAAACAAGGTAAAATCCACAGTGTCTAACATCCGATAAAAAGTTACCAGGCACGCAGAGAAACAGAAAAATGTGACCTGTAATGAGGCTTAAAATCAATCAATAAAGGCAGACCTGAAACTGATCCATATGTTAGGAAAGCAAACAAGGACTTTATTTTTTTTTCATTTTTTTCATTTATTTTTTTCTTATGATATGTTAGTCACCATAACACAATTGTTGTAACTCCATATGCTGAAAAGATGAATTAAGGTCACAGAAGATTTGATAAAGAGCCAAATTAAACTTCTAGAAATGAAAATTCTGTTTAAAGTGAAAAACACACTGGACAGGATCAGTGATTTTGAAGATAAAGCAATAGAAAATATCCAAAATGGAACTCAAGTGAAAAATAATTTAACAATGCCTTCTCAGTGGGCTATAGGATAAAACTTCGAATGGCCAAAGGAGGGAAGAGAGAGAGGGAAACAGAAATAATATTTCAGGAAATAATGGCCAGATATTTTCCAAATATGATGAAATTTGATGAAAACTGTGAACCATTAGTTCCAAGGATCTTGATGAACCCCAAGCCCCAAAAACATGAAGAAAATCATATCAAGACACATCATAACCAAACTGCTCAAAACTAGAGATAAAGAGAAAATCTTAAAAGCAGCCAAAGGGGGGAAGAAACAATGTTAAGTGTTAGTGTTTAATGCTAACCTTCAACGATGTTAGACAAAGATAAGGATGACATCAGACTTCTCTTTGGAAACAATGTGAGAAGTCAGTGGAGAAACATCTGTAAAATACTGAAAGAAAAATCTTTCAAACTATAATTGATATCCAGTATAAACATCTTTCAAAAATGAGGATGAAATAAGACGTAAAAAGCTAAAGGAATTCATTACCAGCCAGCCTGCACTATAAGAAACGTCAAAGGACTTTTTTCAGGCAAAAGGAAAATGACACCAGTTGAAAATACAGATCTACATGAAGGAACGAGGAGCACTGGAAATAGTAGCTACATGGATCAATGTTTTCTGTCTTATTATTCCAATCTCTTTAAATATTTATTTATTTAAGTAATCTCTGCACCCACCATGGGGCTTGAATTTATGACCTAGAGATCAAGAGTCGCTCGCTCTTCCAACTGAGCTAGCCAGGCGCGCCTTCATTATTTATATATCTTTAAAAGATAATTGACTATGTAAACAAAAATAATAACAATGTAGGACGGGCGGGTAATTATAACAAATCTATAACATATATAAATTAAAATATACAACATCAATAGCATGAAGACTGAGAGGAGAAAAATGTAAGTACACTATTCTAAGATTCTTATACTTGTATATTTATAAGCTATATTTATACTTGTGTTATCTTTCCATCTTTCCTATTAGACTTAGAGTATAATCCCTTTATGCTAGTATCCTAATTATTCCTCTTTTAAGATTATGTGATGTATACTGGTCTAATATACAGTGAATTGGCCTTTGCAGACAAGATCCCTATTTCTTGTTTGTCTTCCAGGCAAGTGATTGGAGGGGTGAAGGAGCCGGCTCGCTAGAGAGGGCGGCTTCGCGTGGAGGACAGGAATGGCTGGGAGGCTGTTTTCCAGCAAGCATGTGCTTGGAGCCAGTGGACACCGCTATCTGCTTATCTGGGTCTGCTATTGAGCCTTAGCCTAAATTGCATTACTGATGGCCTTGGCAAAATCACAATCCGAAACTGAAAATACGAAAAACAGCAGGAAGAAAGCATTAAAGAAAGGCATTAGTCAATTAATAATGGCCAGTTTAACCAGCTCCTCAGGAAGGAAGGGGAAAGGAACACTTCCCACTGCTGGAAGCTTTACACAGGGAAACTCACTTAATCCTGTGAGTGATGCATTAGTCAGCCTCCATAGATGAAGAAATGGAGATTTGGAAAAGTAAAGGATCGAGGCCAAGATCACGCAGTGGGTAAACTCAGAGTTCTGCTTAAAGGATCCCTGGCTCTTTCAGATAAAAAAAGACGAAAGGCAGCATTTTAAAGTGACATATTCCCAATTTTATTTAGAAGTCTACCATGTGTAATTACTTCAGATGTGTTTTACTTTTTCATCTATAAAGAAAAAATGAAAATATTCATAAGATGTTTAAAAACTCAGCTTGTAGACACATACAGATGCACACATATTTCTTAGCAGCTTAAGTAAATAGCATCACAAAGAAAGTTACCATATTCAAGAAAAGAAAAGCAGTTTCTGAAGTCTTAAGTTCCCTCAGTTATACTTAGAAAGAAAACTCAAAGAAGTCAGGATTAATAGAATCGTAGTGCACCATAATTCTCTATTAATTTGAAATGCACTCTCTACAGATGCTGAAGATTTGAAGACTTTTTCAAAACACCAAAGTGAAAAATCTAAACTACTTTTTGGTTAAAATAACCCAATTTCTTCAGTAGCCATAGGATAAACCGAGGATAATAGCTCTTTATTATAAACAGATCCCACATTTTGAGACTGTTGTTCGTGATTCAAAAAGAGAGAACAGAAGTCTGCAAGGTGAGTGTGATTTATTGCTCATGAAGTGGAGGTTGGATGGTGTAGTGAGTTGAATGGTGGCCCCCCAAATAGATGTCCTCATTAAATCTCTGGAACCTGTGAAGATTCATTTATTTGGAAGTCGGTCTTTGCAGATGTAATTAAGTTAAGGATCTTTAAATGAGGAGATCATCCTGGATTATCTGAGCAGGCCCTAAATCCATTGACAAGTATCCTTATAAGAAAAAGGCAGAGGAGGGGCGCCTGGGTGGTGCAGTCGTTAAGCGTCTGCCTTCGGCTCAGGGAGTGATCCCAGCGTTATGGGATCGAGCCCCACATCAGGCTCCTCTGCTGGGAGCCTGCTTCTTCCTCTCCCACTCCCCCTGCTTGTGTTCCCTCTCTTGCTGGCTATCTCTATCTCTGTTAAATAAATAAATAAAAAATCTTTAAAAAAAAAAAAGAAAGAAAGAAAAAGGCAGAGGGGGCATTTGAGAGACCAGTGAGGAGGGGACCCAGCAGAGAAGGCACAGACTAGAGCTATGCTGCCACAAGGCCTGGAAGCTGGAAGAGGCAAGGAACATTCTCTCCTAGAGCCTTCCAAGGGAGCACAGCCCTACTGATATCTTGATTTCAGACTTCTGGCTTCCAGAACTCTGAGAGAATAAATGTGTTATTGTAATCGACCAAGTGTGTGGTCATTCGTTATGGCAGCCCTAGAAAATTAATACAAATAGGGTGCAGTTTAACCAGAAAAACTTGTTTCAGTGAAGGGTTGCTCCTCAGAGTGAATTTTTGCTGACTCGTTCTCAGCCAAAGAACGGATGAAGACTCTTGACAATGAAATGTAATTTCTAAGGAGAGTATGTGTCATTTTGATGATACAGAGTTAATTGTTGCCTGCAGTGTAGAATGATTTAAATTTGCAAATTCTGGAATTGTTCTAATAGATTGATAGATGCTGGCTGTTGTTCCCTGAGGATTAAATTATTTTCTATTATGGTTTAGGAGAAACTTAGGATGGAAACTTTCTTCTTATCAAGTGCACAGATTTCCCCAATTTTTCCCCAAATGGCTATTACAAAGTTTTGAGTAAATGAATGGAAAAGGAAGTTAAAGTTACAATGAAAATTCGGCAACCATCTACCTGACCAGAAGTACTGCAGTGCTGTGGGGCTGAGTTAGCTCAACCACAGGTCAAACTCATAATGCATGTTGCACAATCATTTGCAGCTACACTATAACTTAAAGTTGTGGTTTTTAGAATGTTATACAGTCAGGAAGAGTGGTGTTTTCAAGAATTTTGAAGAACAACCGGGCAACTTGAAAATGTTCTTGACTTTGACCACTGAATCCACTTCTATCCATATCTATCCCAACAAAATAACCCTAAATTTAAAAATAAAAGTTATAAATTAAATGATCTTCTCATGGGATTACTTAAAAGAACAAAATATTAGTAAGTGTAATCATGGAATGGTTTAAAAATTCTGTTGTTTCTGGGTGGTTCAGTCGGTTAAGCATCTGACTCTTGATTTCAGCTCCAGTTGTGGTCTCAGGGTTGTGAAATCGAGCCCTGCATTGGGCTCCATGCTCAGCAGGGAATCTACTTGAGATTCTCTCTCTCCCTCACCTTCTGTCCCTTCCCTACCCTCTCTTTCTAAAGTAAATACATAAATAAAATTTGTGGGGCTCAATCCCAGGACCCTGGGGTCATGACCTGAGCTGAAGGCAGGAGCTTCACCAACTGAGCCACCCGGGCACCCCACCCTTTAAAGTGGGATGCAGGCAGTCCAGAAATACATAGATACTTTATTAGGTTTTAGGCAAGAAATGGTAAAACTTTTTTATTCGAGTCACCTTTGAAATGCCTGTATATTTGTTTTTGTTGTGTACGTACTATATTGATAATGTGGAACATACTAACTTATAAATAAATAGACAAACATACTTTGGGAGTGAGTCCAAGTTGTGTGTGTGTGTGTGTGTTTACTGCCAATGGAAGTCTGGAGATCATGTCTCGAAGTCTACATACTCATTCACCAAATTCCAGATTGCTTCTCCTACCTCATGATTCAGATGCCTCCATAGCTGGTTAGTGTCTGAATTTGCAGTTTCATTTGCCTACCTGCTTTTTATTCATCTATAATTTCTGGGGACTCAGAACGTTCTGTGAACTAGATTAAGATGGCAATCTTAATTTTGCGGAAAGAGAATCATTTTCTTCAAGTTAAGTTTCCCATACGTTTTTTGTTAAAACTTTGCTTGTTGCTCTTATTTGTTTTCTAGAGTCCTTGTAAACAATAAAATAGGTGACTAAGTAGTAAATCAGTTATAAAAGAAACAGCAGAGTATAGATTTTTTAGCTTCTCTGGAATTTTTTTAATGGATGTATGCTCTTAGCTGTGATTTTTTTTATTGCAAATGTATAATATACTCATCTATCTATTCTTACCTGGTATGATGGAATTAAACTTAGCATATTAAGAGGGAGTAAGGACCCCCTGACACCCAAGGTTTGCTGATGTCTTGAAACACTTGAGAAGCATTATTTCCTTTTATGGCTTTGAGCTGACATAAATTTTGTTTATGCATAAATACATTGATAGTTGTGAGAGCAGATTTTGAGAGTAGGCCAGGGAAGGAAGCGAAGGCCCTCAGCAGCTGAGGAAGAGAGAAGTCCCACTAGGAGGGGTGGAAAGCACACTATATCCCACCTCCTGGGTTTGCCAGGGAGAAGCCCTGCATCTTAGAGTCTGAGGAATTCGGAAAAAACTCGGAGGTCCTTTAGCCCAACTGTGACTGAGGGGGTTCCCAGGATGTGGGACTTGCAGTTTTAACATGGGGGAAAGTCCCAGAAAACCTGATGAACTGTCCCCCCTTCCTACGTGATAAACATAGGCTATTACTGTTTCCAGTTTGCAGATGACTCTGTCAGAATGCTCTCAGTGATGGGAAGCCAGGTAATGGGTCTTAGAGGCTGCCTCCTCCAACTGAAATATTTCCCTTGTCATTGACATGCATTGGTCCTTTCTTATATGCATACCACAGGTCTTCAGTTTTATAAGGTTAGAATATCAACTTGTTTGAGAGGTAAAAAAAAAAAAAATCAGACAACTCTACTTCCCTTATTCCCCAGTTCAATGTCATGATTTCAATTTAATTCAGCCTACAAGGCCTGTGCCAGGCCCAGGAAGGCATCTAATAAAAGGACATGGACCAATGAACAAATCTAAAATGATATGTTAGACACATTGATAAATGTGTCTAAATGTGGGAGTCCAAGATAAGTGCCGCTTTTGGAATAAAAGTATATATAAATATGCAATGCATGCAAGACATAGAGGAGCAGATAATTAAATCTAGGCCATAGCAAGTCATTTGCTACAGTTTATCCAATCAGACTTGACAAGTTAATTCAAATGGGCTTGATTGAGTATGTAGACATCTTCAGCTCTCAGGTAGAATGACAAACTCTGATCAAAGAAAAAAATTGTATTGTAAAAATAGTACTATAAAGATAACTCTGAGAGAAAGGAAAGACTCATGGGAAGACACATCTTCAATTATGCTCCATATTCACTAACTGTCATAATTAACAAGGAGATAAAACCCATTATAGTTAAATGTGCAGAAGGTACTAAATTTAGCAGCTGTGCAATTGCATTGAAATGCAAAATAAAAGGGAAACCTGGAATAATTTTTGCAAGGCAAAATAAAAAAGGTTAGCATTAATATTAGAAGTACAATTAATTTGGCTGGAGTGGACAAGCACATGACTTAACACTAGCCTGAAATGTACTTTAAGATAAAAACAATCAGATTTTTCTTTCCTTCCATTTTTTAGATTAAGTTTCTACACAGGCCAAATATACCAGATGATCGTGAAATTTCCACTTCAATTTGCATGCCTAAGTATAGTCTTGCACATTAGAAATGAGAACAAAATGAAATGTAACCAATAGAATGTAGGGGAATACATCTTGGTTAAAGATGGAATCAATTCTCAGACATTTGAGAATAAATGCTTGGTATCAAAACAAATTTAAGCGTATGTCATGATTATCAGGTTTTTCTTCATTCCACCAATAATTCTATAACATCATTGTAAACTGATTTCTGGATTTTTTTTTTTCCAATGCAACAGATTCTTTGTTTAATTGATGTGTCTAAATTTTCAGGTGCTTTGGAGGCTTGAAATTTGAAGCCAAAACCACAGAAGAACATGCTATGCACATAGCAAGTAAGTCTATAGACAGCATACTATTTTTGTAGTTGGAAATATTTTCTGTGATGGTTATCACTGGTGCTGGGGTTTTTTGGAAATCCTATAATTTTTAGCAAGAAGATGTCTAGATGTGACTTTGGATCCTGAAATTCTGGCCAGTCATGGACCCAAAATATGGAGTTTTAAGATAAAATAATAAAATTGGGATAACTGATGGTGTTTTACACACACAGTAAATTCAGACAATGGATTTTTAGTTTCATTACAAGTGGTATATATTTTTTAAAATTTTAGTTTGAGTATCAAGAATAAAAAGAAAAGTATACTATTACCGTTTCTACACTATTTAAAGTGCAACTGAAAAATGAGCCCATCTTATTAGAATATCTTCTCAAGAGTAAATATACTAGTAAGGAATAAATAGAGTAAGTAAAGGGAGTAACACTCTTATCTCACGTGATGGGTTAGTCTGGGAAACAAAGGATCAGAAAGAAATTCAGTTGACTCTGAATTTCTTAATATATATTTCTGGTCTTGTTCTGTTGAATACGTATGATCTCTGCTCTCTCTCAGGTTTTTTTCTTTTTAATCTCACTCATCTTCTTCTGGTCTTCTCTCCTGATTGTATTTCAGCAGTGTAAATGAGAAGGCTGTGTTGACTCACTATTTCCCAAAGGATTTTTAAAAAATTTTTTCTTTGGGGGCGCCTGGGTGGCACAGTGGTTAAGCGTCTGCCTTCGGCTCAGGGCGTGATCCCGGTGTTACGGGATCGAGCCCCACATCAGGCTCCTCCGCTGGGAGCCTGCTTCTTCCTCTCCCACTCCCCCTGCTTGTGTTCCCCCTCTCGCTGGCTGTCTCTGTCTCTGTCGAATAAATATATAAAATCTTAAAAAAAAATTTTTTTTTTCTTTGAAAATGAAGAACCATCCTCCACCGGCTGGAGCAGGATTTTGGGGTGAAGATAGGGTTAGGCTGCCTTCAGGTTCTTTATACAAGGTTCTGATCATTCTGTTCTTGTATTTTTGCTATTAGAATTACTCTGTATATCAACAAACCTTTCCTTATTCATATGATTTTGATTTTTTAAAACAGATCAGGGATGTCACTAAGTATGGGCATGTCTGTGAAAGGCTTCATACAGAAACTAAGGTATCTTTTTTAAGGAATAGGGGAACAAAGTAAATGTGATTATAATTCATCATATAATTTCTTTCTTTCTTTTTTTTTTTTTAAGATTATTTATTTATTTATTTGACAGAGACAGAGACATCCAGCGAGAGAGGGAACACAAGCAGGGGGAGTGGGAGAGGAAGAAGCAGGCTCATAGCAGAAGAGCCTGATGTGGGGCTCGATCCCATAACGCCGGGATCACGCCCTGAGCCGAAGGCAGATGCTTAACCGCTGTGCCACCCAGGCGCCCCCATCATATAATTTCTAAACCGAGTCATTGTGAATCTTTCACAGTCAGATGAAATGTGTGTGTATGCATTCTGCCTTATACATATTACATCTTGTGGTCATTCTCCTCAAGTCTTTTGCTATCTAAATCATCTTTTCGAGTATATACGGATAGTTGAAATTCCATCCTTCCAATATCTCTATGAGAGTATATGTTGTCTTCAAGAAGTTAGAAATGGCAAATTCCCTTCCAAACCTGTTTGCTCTCCTGGTTCTGAAAACTAACGAGATTGGATTTGCATTCATTCAGTTCTAAATAAGTCACTAAATAAGGGTAACCAGTTAGTTTGGATGTTATTCATGAACACAGGATACCGACTAATTCATGAATTCAACCCATGAATGTGGGTGAGATACTTTTCATTTATTTTAAACAGAAACCAAAGAGTTAGAAGAGTTATTTCTTTTAAAAAAAGTTAACTATGCTTTATTGTTATTTATTTTTTTGTTTGTTCATTTACTTCTGAGGTAAAATTGACATCCAACATCCTATTAGTTTCAAGTGTACATCATAATGATTCAATATTTTTACACACTGTGAAATGATCCCCACGGTAATCCTCTGTTATCCTCTGTCACCATGCGTAGTTATTACGCTATGATTGACTGTATTCCCTATGCTCTACATAACATCCCAATGACTGACTTATTTTATAACTGGAAGTTTATACCTCTTAATCCCGCTCACCTATTTCACCCATCTCCAGTTCCTCCCCACTCTGATAACCAACAGTTTGTTTCTTGTATTTATGAGTCTATTTCTGTTTTGTTTTTTAGATTCCACACATGAATGAAATCATTTAATATTTGTTTTTCTCTGCTGATTTATTTCACTTAGCATAAGGCCCTGTGGGTCCATCCATGTTGTTGCAAATGGCAAGAATTTGTTCTTTTTTATGGTTCCATAATATCCATTTTATACGCACACACACATATCACATCTTTTTGATCCATTCATGTGCTCATGGATCCTTAGATTGCTTCCATGGACCCTTAGCTTGGCTATTGTAAATAATGCTGCAGTGAACATAGGGGTGCATGCATATCTTTGGGTTGGTGGTTTCATTTTCCTTAAATAAATACCCAGAAGTGGGATTGCTAGATCGAGAACAGTTGGTTCTTGCATTGAAATCTCAGATGAACTCTGAAAATCACTTACAAAAGTAGGTTCTTAAACTTATAACAAAGTATAAAACTAAAGACCCTGGCAGCCAATATATATGCATGTACACTCGCAAACACCACTTACAAAACAAAATAAGAAACACTAGAGAAGAAATTTTAAAGAACTTTTGAAGGTCTTCCCTAATATATTGGCTTCTTATTCAGTTCAGATATTTTACCAGACTAAGACAGACATTTTAACCAAACATATAAACCAGTTTATGAGGAATTTAGGAGTATATTGTTTTTACATAATCCCCACAAATTAATGGTCATTTAACTCCTATTATACAACCCACAGGTAGTTACACCTCCTGAAGCAAACTTTCAAGATAAGCTCACCATATGGTAGAAGACCAAATTTTAACTTTTACCCCCGAAGTAAATCTCACATTAGTATTCTTTATAAAATATAAGACTTGGAATTTCTCTTCATAGAATTGATTTTTATTCCTTTATACAATACTCAGTATTTACTGAGCATGTACCATGTGCCAAATGTAGCACTATTTGTATTAGGAGGCAAAGAAGACTAAAATAAACAACAATAACATATTACCTAACATTAAAGGCCTCAATTAACAGAGAGGAAAGACATTGACTAGGTATTGTGCTAAGCATTTTCAGTAGGCATCTCATCAAATCTTCCCAACAACCCCTTGTATACAAATAGATACAAGTGTAACCCATTGAACAGGTGAAGAAACTGACTCAGGGAACCTCAGTAACTTGTAAAGAGCACACAGGTAGTGAATAGCAGGATCAAGAATAGAGCCCATCATTGTCTGGCTCCAATCTTATGCTTTAACAGCCTACCATAAGCTTCCTGGTGCAGCATGTCAGGAAAGAGACAGTGAGCTCTGGGAGGCAGGAGGGAGCTGGTGTCACAAAGGAGGTGTTTTGTTTAAGATTTTATTTATTTATTTGACAGAGAAAGAGAGGGAGAGAGCACAAGTAGAGGGGAACAGCAGGCACAGGGAAAGGGAAAAGCAGGCTCCCAGTGAACAGGGAGCCCAATACATGGGGATCATGACCTGAGCCGAAGGCAGACGCTTAACTAACTGAGCCACCCAGGCGCCCCAAAGGAGGTGCTATTTTAAGTGCATCTCTAAATAAGCTGTTTTCAGGCAGTTGCGGCAGGGAAAGAAGTTTGGCAGGAAGTATATCACAGGAAAGTATACTATAGGCAGGTCCTGTGGAGCAGGTAGAAGGTCATGGAAGAGGACAGCATGATCGCCAAAATGCTGGTGGTATGAAGATTGCCTAGGACGAGAGATGGGGCTGTGTAGGTCGGTAGGACCACCTTGAGTGCCATCTAGATCTTATCCTTTAGGTAGGCTTTGGGGTGGAGGAGGAGTGGAGTAGATAGGGCCTTTTAAGCAGGGAATGAGTTATCTGATTTGTAGTTTGAAAGGTAACTCTGGCAGAGAAGTGTGGAAGAAGGTGTATTGGGCAGGTGTGCGGGATGGTGGTGGTAGTGGTGATGGTGGTGCTAATGTTGGTTGTGGAGAAACTGGAGGCAGGGAGCCCACACCCTGTTCTCTGTGAGAGATGACGAGGTTATGAGAGACTAAAGGCTATTGTAGGAGAATAGAGAGAAGTGAAGATCCGAGACAGGACCCCAAAGTTTTGATGCCCAATTGAATGCGAAGAGGAAAGGAGGTGAGTGAGAGGGACTCCCATCCCTTCTGGGTGGGGTGATCCTCAGATTTCTGAATTAGGGAGCTGGAAGTGCAGTGCTCATTCCCGGGACTCTAGAAGGAGGAGCAGTTGGAGGTGAGTTTTAGATGTGATAAGCTTGGGGTGACTGTGGGTCATTCCATTGGGAGATGGTCAAGAGGAGGCTAGACATATCTGGTTGTCACTATTTCAGGAGTGGTTCCACTCAAGAGCCACCCTTTACCTTTTATCATTATCCTGCCTATCCTATCAGTTACCAAGGCCTGTCAATTCTACCTTCTTAAATATTTCTTTAATCCCCACTTACATTCATCTCTGAATTGGTCATTTGGATTCGTGTGTGCAGTGCCAAATAACAGTAAACACCTTTGTGTTTCTGCAAGGCCCTTCAAAATCACATCTTCTTTGGCTTTATCTCTCTTGACACCATCCCACAGAGAGCCTACGCTCCAGCCACGTTGAAGCAGCCACACTTCCCACGAGATCATGATCTCTCACTTCTGTCTCCAAGAACAAAGACATGTCTCCAACTCCGACCCCCCTCCCTGGCTGCACACCAGAAAGAGGCAATAATGAGTAAGACAGAACTGACCCTCCAAGAACGCCTAGTAGACAATCAGAAAATTGTGGCTCATCTGAGCCATATTTATGTTCCTTCTTCGGGGTTCACTGACAACAAAAAGGTAGGCCCCAGGATGTTCATTTAAATCAAGTAGGCAGTTCTACTACAGAGAATCTGGTGGTTACTTAATCATAACATAAAATAGATGGTTCATGTATTCATGTTGTTTAATTCTAAAATGTGAGAGGAGTTCTATTATGTATGCCATAAATATGTCCTGAATGCAAAAAGTTAAAGGAGCTTGTTTCTTTATGCTCCAAGTAAGCAGAGCAGAGCAAAATTTATAGTAAAATATTCTGCTGAATACTCAGAATTTTAAAGATGTCTTGGCGGTAGATAGGATAACCTGCAATTACTCTATTATCATCTAATGCATAGAAAGTGAAATTATTTTTGGCTAGAAACAGACTTTCAACTTCCACTTGGTAAAGGCAACATTTTATTCAGCCCAGACAAAAACCCTTGTAATATTCTTGTTTAAAGTAGTCCATTCAGATTAAGCCAAAATTATCCCAGAGAATTAATATTAAAAACAGGCTGGGAGTTGTTTGAACTGTGATCACCCCCCCCCAAAAAAACCGAGAGGATAAAACATTCTTCTTGCTAAGATTTCTTTGGAAAACCCCTGTGCTGCTCCAAGGAGGACAAAACAAAGGTAAATAGCGTGTGCAACCAAAATCTTGCTTAATAGAGTGATTTATTTTCTGGCCTACTAACCAGTGACAGGAGCACATCTATCTTTCCCCAGCTGCCCTGGGTTTATTCATCCCTCTGAGCCTGAATTATGAGAGCAAGGAGGGCAGTGTAGAGTTTAAGACCTCTATAGATGGATGTGCGGCATCCATCACACTGCAACTGAATTTTGGCTTGAGTTTAAGGTAAACTGCTCAATCGCTTTGTGCCTCGGTTTCCCCGTCTACAGAATGGGGATTGTCGAAGGGGTTAAATGAGATCATACAGAGCTTGGAACAGTGCCTGGCATATAGTAAACCCTCAACATATGTGAGTTATCATTATATGTCAAGAGTTCCCCTCCGGGTCCCAGGTGGCCTGTCTTTCTAAATATTAGCACAATAAATATAAATGGCATCAGAACGTGAGGGGGCAGAGGCCACGTGATCCCTCCACGAAAGCCACATGCAGGGCCCTTCAGAGACTTAGCAATAAGCGGGGAAAAAGAAAGGTAGGCGCGACCGCGGCCCGCGCGATTTCCCGCCGCGCCCGCGTCCCGGGCGGCGGGCGGGCTCCGGGCGCCCGGGCCACG
>NC_048218.1:180180194-180240809 GCF_002007445.2 Ailuropoda melanoleuca
GGGCCCGGCAGGCGGCGACGGCACCTCGGCCCTACCGGGCCGCTCTGCCGGGGGCCGGTCGGCGGGCGATGGAGGAGGACGGGCGGCGGGAGCGAGGGAGTTCCGGCGGACGCCCCCTCGGGTGTCGGAGCGCGGACCCCAAGGTTCTCCTCAGAGTTAGACCGTGTCAGTCCTCACACCCTGTGGGCCGAGGGTGCCGAACACCCGAAGTGTGGTCGGACCAGGCGTCTCTCCCCGCCGGCGGCACTCGGCCAGCTGAGGGCGCCTTCGTGGGAGGGCTGCCCAGGGGTGCCCAGCGCTGACGCCCCTCAGCCGCGGCCGAGCCGGGACGTGGGGGCCCGGACTGTCGGGGCTGCGCCCTCGGGGGCCCGGATTTGAGCCCCCGGGGCTGAGCGGGGAGCGGCGTCGCTCTCATTTCCCTGGGGAGAGGGCTACCTTGTCAGGGGCATGGATGACGTGTCGGGTTACCAAACGGAATGTCAAAGGCACAAAAGGAGAGACGGGAAATCGAATCCGTGATGGTTTTAAAGGATCTCGACGCTTCTCTCTACCCTCTCCCCGCCCGCGTTAGGCTCTGGTAACTAGCCTTGTCCGGAATCTTTGCTAAAGCGCCACAGGCTAAGAAGTGACCCCCGCACGTCTCATGCTCCCGGTCGTAAGTGCAGAAGGTAATTAGCACAGGATCTTAACTGGCAGCTAGCCGACCGAGTCATTAAAAAAACAGCCACAAAGAAAATCCACACCAACAGTAACACTCCAGGGACAATTCAGAAACACAAAGTATATTTTGAAGGAAGGGTTACAGCCCTTCTTTGAAGTCTGGAAGTAGTTGCGGACTCAAGTTAGTTCTTTCAATTTATTTTTATTTTTTAGTTTCACAGTACTTTGGAATATCCTTGCAGTCCCGAATATGTATGTAATGTATCTATTCCACCTAGTGTGTGATTTGTACAGTCTGGGAGTCCAGGTCTGGTAATGCATTTTCCTGTGTGGTGGTAACTGCTCTAAAATAATTTTTAGAACACTTGAGATAATATACTCATTTTGTTAGTGCTTGTGCTTTAAAATTCTGAACCTCAGGCATCTTGATTATTGCTAACTTGAACTCCTGTTCATATTTACATTTGTTTCTTAGTGTCCCTGGGAGACAGATAGGCTTCTGCACCCTAGAATCATCCTGACATTTTAATAGGTGTTGCTCAGCCCTTGGATTTAGTCATCTCAAAGATCATGGCTTTCTGGCTGTTTTTCTTTAGAGTGGCTGATTGTCACAGTACTGTCTTCCTTGGTTTAGGCAAATGTAGCTCCAAGATACCTCTAGTCCCAAAGGCCTGTGATTTTAAGAAGTTACTTGAATATATATGGTAAGGGAATTATATATTTATTGGAAGTGGGTTTGATTTTCTTCTGCCTAAAAATTTATTGTAGGATTTTTAAAAATGTGAATGTTTCTCATTTAATACACAGTTAAAATTGGTATTTTAGAACCCACATTTGTATGCCGCATTTTTAAAAAGTAGGTTAAATAATCATCCGTGTGTGTTTATGTGTACATGTGCCCATAAGTGCCACTTAACAATGCTCTGTGAGGAACAGGCAAGAAGCAAAAGACCTACTGGAAAACTATGTAGTTTTTAAGGAAGAAAATGCTGTAGTTAGATCTTCTCCCAGCAACTTTAAATCTGGCATATTTCACAAATACCTTGTTAATTTGTATAGGATTGTTGCTCATTTGGGCTTATAAGAGGTGGAAATATGAAGATGTGCAGCCCATTAGGGCTGGATCTCATCAGGTATAGAATGGAGGGAGCCTGAGGCTATTTGCCCTAGTGATGCTGGGCTTCTGTTTTCAGTGTGGTTTTATGCACATTTTAGTTATAAAGGAAGGTAAAAGGAGAAGCGTATAGAGACAACTACCTCTTTGCTATTTTTCATGAGAAGATGGGAGAAATGGGGACATGGACCCTCCCGTGGTGGAACTTGTCCTTTCAGGGTGATCTAAGTGGATTCTAATGGGACTAATATTTGCTGTTCCTAAGCCCTGTGGTGCTTGCTCTTCCTGTGGCAGTGAAGGCGAGTGTCCCTGGAAAGGTCACTGAGTCCAGAGCTGCTTTTAAGGAGCTGCGGGTAGCACAGGCCTCCTTCCTTAGCGAAGGTGAGGACACTGGCACAGTGAGGCCGATTGGTGAGGCAGCCAGGAGCCCAGGGCTTCCATGACACAGGCCCGACTCTGGGCTCGGTAAGATTGTGGAATCTGCTAAAAATGTTCCGGAGTTGTTTTGGATATCTACTTGACATGTTCTTCTCAAGAGCTTGATGATCTATGACAACGTTCATATTTCTAACCTCATTTGCTCTATTTTTCAGTAAATGTATTTCATTCGATTTGCTTTTTAAAAAATTTTTTTTCTGAATGTCTCCTATGCACAGGATGTTGTGGCAGGTGTTATGATGGGAAAGATATACAAGTTTGTAAAACTCAGGCTAACTTAGGGGTTTATCACATGGGAACAACTTCTCATTATGCAAAGTGGAGCAGGGCAAGGCAGTTGGAGCTTCTCTTGAACTGAACCTTGCAGGATGAAGAGAATTCCATGATTCTGAGTGGAGATGCAGACAAAGTCACAAAAATTGGAAGTGCAGGTCAGATTCAGAGAACTATGAATCGTGTGGAATTTGAAACAATCAAAGGAAAGGACTTTAATGAACAAGGATATCTTTGCTGCTCATGTGTCATGTATAGTTTTACAAGTAAAAATACCTTTAAGGGTCTTTTTATTGATGTTCTACTTCCCCACTCCTACCATCTGGGTTTACTTGACCTTCACTGCATTGAGCCTGTACCATTTAAGGATAAAGTAGTATTCTATTAGACCACATAGGGAAAACGTCACATAGGCAACCAGCTCATGCAATAAAAAATGAATTTTAAGACAGACAAGGGAGAAAGCAAACATATTAGAAATAGTGCACACTGGTTAGCTTTGATAATTGATTTTTTGATCTCTGCCCTTGAGTTGGTTAGGAAAATGTTAAAATAGTTCTATGATTTACTGAAAACAGAATGAACTTTTAACATGATTTTTATTTATTTACTTATTATTATTTTTTAAAAGATTGTATTTATTTACTAGAAAAAGAGTGAGAGAGAGAGTACAGAGGGGGAGGGAGAAGCAGACTTCCCGCTGAGCAGGAAGCCCAATGCAGGGCTTGATACCAAGACCCCAAGATCATGACCTGAGTCACCCAGATGCCCCTTAACATGATTTTTAAAAACCCCAAATTATGTTATTGCTTGTTAGTTTTCTTTTTTTTAATTTTTTTTTTAAGATTTTTTAATTTATTTATTCGACAGAGATAGAGACAGCCAGCGAGAGAGGGAACACAAGCAGGGGGAGTGGGAGAGGAAGAAGCAGGCTCATAGAGGAAGAGCCTGATGTGGGGCTCGATCCCATAACGCCGGGATCACGCCCTGAGCCGAAGGCAGACGCTTAACCGCTGTGCCACCCAGGCGCCCCTGCTTGTTAGTTTTCAAGTGAATTAATATCCCAAATAATGCTTTTCCAAAAGGGCAGAAAATTAATTGTGGATAGGAGCAGTCATGCAGGATATTATTCAAGAAAGAGTAGAATAGTCTTTAAACATTTTTACAACTTACTTTATACTGTAGTGTCAATAGCACTTTCTCATCTGCTCTGTGTTCTGAGATTTTGGATCCTGTATTTAAAACACTCTGTGTGGTAACACCTTTTCTTAAAATGTGCACCTATGCAACTATTGCACCAAGCAGTTTAAGTGATTTTACATTTCTTTTTCTGTTTCCTGAAAAGCAAGTTTTCAAAGATGTTTGAAATCCTACTTAATTTCTTTTAGAAAACAAATGTAATAGTCTGACCTAGGCTTAAGTTTGTTTATATTATAAAACTTTTTTGTGTTAATTAAGATGGTAAATACGGATGCAAAACTCATATTACTGAACTGAGATGATACATAAGTATCATTTAGGTGTAGCTTAGTTTTGAGTATTTTCATATTGGAAATAGTCGCTCTAAACTTAATTAACACTGTATTTCTCGTCTCAGGGGCCTGGTTGCAATTTACTTAAGTCTTTTGCCCCTGCTGTCCCTGTTGTCTAAAATGTTCCCCATCTTTAAATCCTACCCATCCTTCAAGGACCAGCTTGCCTGCTGCCTGCTGATCCTTTCAGCTGAAAGTTCTGTTTCCTCCACTTTTCAGAGTACGTTATCTGAGAAGCATGTTGGTAGATTTTACCTTGCATGAATTATTGTGGCAACTCTAGTTCTTTGTTTTCCAGTATAATTTCTTGTACATAGTAGTAGTCCCTTACCATTCACTGGATGAATTAATCTCCAAGTTGTGGTGTACCCAGTGAGTTGGAATTGGAGCAATGAAATTGATCGAACACATTAGTGGGTATGTGCCTTACATAAAATTTCAGCTTTAGATCGAGGTCGGAAGCTGACACAAAAACTTAAATTCTGAGATGGGTCATATGCAAGTGATTCATGGTGTTCCAGTTCGTGAACACATAAAAGGACAATTTTCTAATTAATGTCTGCTTTGAGTTTAGGGTAAATCCCAGACATTTTAGTTGCCCTTACTTATTTTTGGAGACATTTCTCTCAGCCATTAATGAAGCAATGTAAATGATACCTTTTCGCTAGGCCCTCGGTTTCTATACATGTAGTGGTAGTTTTATATTCTTTAAGATTTCTTTCTAGCTCTAGGATTCTGTTTCAGTGTCTTGGGATAAATTTCATTGAGTTCAGAGTGTAGAAACAAGGAAATAGGTAGACTTAATATATGTGAATATATATACTTAGTGATTATATTTTTTCCAGTTTGGACTCTAATTACTATTGGATCAACTTCAGGTACTATGTGACTTCCTTCAGTGGCTTTCCATCTCACTTAAAACAAAATCCAGATATATTTCCCTGGCTTACAGAGTCTGATGATCTGACCCATTCCTACTTCTCCTATCTTATCTTCTACCATTCTTTCTCAAGGTTACTACCTTCCAAGACATATTGTGATTCTTTCTTATTCTTAAAGATTTATATATTTGAGAGAGAGAGCGCATGCGTGAGTGCACAGGTGTGTGGGGTGGGGTGGGGTGTGGCAGTGGGGGCAGGGGATGGGAGGGCAGAGGGAAAGGGAATGAGTGAATCTGGAGCAGATTCCCTGCTTAGCCTGGAGCCCCACGGGGCTCATCTCGACCCTGCGATCATGACCTGTGCTGAAATCAGGAGTTGGATGCTCAACTGCCTGAGCCACTGAGCTGCCCCTGTTCTTTCTTATTTTTAAATATACCTCGCTTGTCCCTGCCTTATGACTTTACTAGCTGTGCCCTCCACCCAGAATGCTTTACTACTTGATTTTTGCACAATAGTCTTACTAGTCACATCTCTGCTTAAATTCACTTTTTTTTTTTTTTCTTTTTAGGATAATTTATTACATGCCTCTTCATTGCTCTGTTTCTTTTTTTTTTTTTTAAATTTTATTTTATTATATTATGTTAATCACCATACAGTACATCCCCAGATTCCGATGTAAAGTTTGATGCTTCATTAGTTGCGTATAACACCCAGTGCAGCATGCAATACGTGCCCTCCTTACTACCCATCACCAGTCTATCCCCTTCCCCCACCCCCTCCCCTCTGAAGTCTTCAGTTTGTTTCTCATAGTCCATAGTCTCTCATGTTTCATTCCCGCTTCTGATTACCCCCCTTTTCTTTATCCCTTTCTTCCCCTACCGATCCTCCTAGTTCTTATGTTCCATAGATGAGAGAAATCATATGATAATTGTCTTTCTCTGCTTGACTTATTTCACTTAGCATTATCTCCTCCAGTGCCGTCCATGTTGCAGCAAATGTTGAGAATTCGTTCTTTCTGAAAGCTGAGTAATATTCCATTGTATATATGGACCACAGCTTCTTATAAATTCACTTCTTTTGAGAGGTTTTCCCTGATGACCCAATCTAACATGACTATTCAGTTACTGTAATATCACCAGATTTGAATTCTCTGTGTATGATAACTGTTTGATATAGTTCTTGTTCATTTATTTATTTATGCATTCTCATAGTTGTACTCCATATGACTGTAAACTCCATGGCAGTAGGGGTCTTGTTTTGTCTTATTGTGTATCTCCAGGATCTTAAACAGTGACTGTTTGGGCCTAGTGCTTAGTATGTATTTGTTGAATGAATGAAAAACTATTTCAGTTGGTTGTGGTGACTCAGTAGTAACACTGTTCTTTAGGAAATGATTTTGGAATCTATCATGTAGTCATTTCTTATGAGATTGAGAATTGTGTTCATGGACTCTAAGGTATAAAGACTACCCTGAAATGTTTACTGATGTTCCAAAATATTTATATGTTTTAATCCTTTCTTTAGGGGTAGAATATAAGGAGGGTTATCCTTCTGGTTCATATTGTAAAATAAATTTAATTAAAGAATGTTAAGAGTAAAAAATTGATCACATTGGGAGCCAGTTTGTGTGATATAACCTGGAACTTGAAATTTAGGATTTGCAGACTTAGGTACTTTGTACTACCTGTAAGGAAAGAGCTTGAGATTTGCTGACAAGGAAAAAGTTCTTGTATATAGGGAACGACAGGATCATAGAAGAAAGATTTGGTTGGAAAATTTTCATAGCACAGTTGTCAGGCATTATACACAGAAGTATAATTTGAAGTGATTAGAAATACTTAAGCACAGTTTTCAGTTCATATATTTGCATATTCCCTCCACTAACTATAGAAGCATTTCTGTTTATATGAGAAGCCAGAGTAAAAATGGTTTTAGCATTTAAGAAATTTGCTTTATTGCCAATTTTATAGTAATGTTTTTTTCTCCATAAAGTACTGCATATCTGCTGAAAGAAGGAAATACCAGCTATGATGAGGTGAAAGGAGCATTGAATTTAGAAGATTTGAGTTCAAATCCCAGCTTGCCTTCTGCTGGGTAACGTCGGACAAACTTTTGAAGACTCTTTTCTCATTTATAAGATGAAGACAGTACTCTCCATTTCTTAGATTTATTTTGAACTCTAAATGAGAGACCCTTTAGCACTTAGCCCTGAGCATTGCACATAAATAATATTAGCAAACATATACCATATACTTAGTTGTCTCATTCATTTCACTGACTCCGAACTGTGTTCATTCATTCATTAATTCATTCATCCACTGGTTTGTTTATTCATTCATTTGGAGAGGAGAGGCAGGTGCCTGGAGATTGAACTTGTATTACTCCTGTCAGTGGTGATTTGAACCTACAATCTCATGTCAGCTATATTCCTCCCAGTTTCTGCACTTGTTTTCTATGCTGAAAAATTACCATCCTCTAATATATTGTCTTGTTCACTAATGCTTCCAGGTGTATTTTGCTCCCTATGATCAAGAACCATGCATGATAAAGTCACATCTTAAAAACGGGATTGAATGTGAATCTGTTGTTTTGAACTGGGAAGGGATGAGGAATCAACCCTTAATGAGTTCTTCCCTGGACCAGGCACTGTATTGCTTGCTTTATCATTGCTTGTTAGACTCCCTGGGCTCATCCATGGAAGACTGTGTGTATCCCACATAAACAGCTATGTGGCTTGTAGTCTCTTTGTACATGTGGAATGAAAATTGTCAAGACAAAATGACTACAGTTATGATACTAGTTGTCTGATTAAAGGAAACAATATAGGTGAACACATTTAAAAAATGTATTTTGGTGGGAAAAGAGCCTAATTTATGAATGAGAATCAGAACTTGATAGAGACCTTTGGATGGGACTGTTCCCTTAGTATACTCAGAAGAGCTTGAGAGCAAGAGTTATGACATTTTCATCTTTGTATTTCTACCATTTAGTCATCACTTACTGATGGTATGTGAAAAGGTGAATGTATGAGTATTTTTAAGGCTTTCTAAGATTAATGGCACTAGTGGTGCTTTTCTAATTTCACTTCATCTGCTAAGGTTTTTCTTTCCCTTTGTTCAGAGGGCTATTGCTAATACTCAGCATTCAAAGGTGGGCTTATAATTTGGCTCATAACTGAAACACAGAGAGATAGAAGTGTTCTTCTGAGGTAACGGGGGCAAGAGCTCGAAGACAAGGAAGGAAAAAGAGTGTTCTTGTGATCAGAGGAGGTGTTTGCCCAAGGTGGAACTAATGGAAAAATTCGGAGCTGGAAAACACGAAGGGGAAGAAGAGAGTGTGGTGTAAGTGTGACTAGTCAGATGGGTCAGGACGCTCAGTGATTGTCTAAATGTGGGGCTGAAATGGGATTGACAGAAAGTGTAGAACTGGATAAATAGACAACTTAAGGAGTGTTTATACTTACTAAATAGACTATAGTGGGCACGACTCTGGGCATTCTATGAATATGGTTGTGGTTAAGATCAGTTGCCTTTGGCTTACCAGCCTGGTGATAGAATTGGTTCCTTGACTGGAATGCAACTTCCTATGAAATGGTAAATTGAATGAGAAAGTGCTTTGTAGACTGTAAACTACTGTTTAAATCCAAGGCATTATAGTAGGTTGTTTCTCTACCAGTTTGTATTCTATAGGCTTTCACAGTGAAATGACAGGCTAAAATATATAATGGATCTCATTTATCCTGGAGAGTCTTTCTAAAGAATATCTAAGAGTTGCACTAAGCAAGGTAATGACTTATTGGATTTAAAAAATTTTTTTGTAGGGGCTTTTTCAACACAGGGCTTGAACTCACAACCCTGAGATCAAGCCCTGAGCTGAGATCAAAGAGTCAGACAATCTGAGGGTGCCTGGGTGGCTCAGATGGTTAAGGGTCTGCCTTCAGCTCAGGTCACGATCGCTGAGATCTTGGGATCGAGCCCCACATCGGGCGGGCTCCCAGCTCAGCAGGAGTCTGCTTCTCCCTCTCCCTCTGCCTTTCCCCCTGCTTGTACTTTGTCTGTCTCTCTCTCTCTCTAATAAATAAATAAATCTTTAAAACAAAAACAAAAGCAAAACAAAACAAAGAATCAGATACTCAACTGAATGAGCCACCCAGGCACCCTTTTTGGATTGTTTTTAACCACACTGTAGTGAACGCCTGTTTGTTGTAAATGTGAAACAAAATTGTCTAGCGTGCTTGTTGTATTTGAGATGTCATTGTAAAGGTATCTGTAAAGGGTCTTTACTTCCCCAGAAGAGAGAATATGGAACAAAATTCATTTTTGATGTTACAGTGGAGGAGGGCAGTTGCTCATGTGTGACTGTTACCAGTCATTCAAATTTAGCAGGCATTCTTGTACTACCTACTGTGCTAAAATAAGAAACTGACAGGCTCGGTTAGCTCCAGCAGTATTTCCTATTAGCTGTGGCTGTGGCTAGAGGAGTCACTGTTTAATTCCAGTTACTAAATCTCTCAGCAAAATAAGACAACATTTATTTATCTGAGAAAGCACTTTTTTCCTCTGAATTTTAGGAAACTGAAAGTGTGCTAGCTATAAGCATACTTTGTGGAAAACCCTAACTTTGTTTCTTAATTTTTTTTTTTAAGATTTTATTTATTTGTCAGAGAGAGTGGGAGACACAAGCAGGGGGAGAGGCAGGCAGAGGGAGAAGCAGACTCCCAGCTGAGCAGGGAGCCAGATGCAGGACTCCATCCCAGGACCTTGTGATCATGACCTGAGCTGAAGGCAGATGCTTAACTGGCTGAGTCACCCAGTATCCCTGTTTTTTAAATTCTTAAATTAATTTCTTTTTGAAAATTTGAGCAAGCCCTTAGAGGGCTTTGAAGGAATCTCTTAGGTCACTGAGCAAGGACTGTCTTTGTTGTTTGTTTTGTTTTGTATAAAAAAACTTAACAATTTAAAATAACACGAATAGTTGAAACACTCTGAGGCATAAAAGTCTTAAAAGAAGAAGTGACTCTTCAAGCAGTTTGGGTCTGGATTTATGTGTGATCTACAGTTAGAGGATTTTTTGTTTTGTTATGAAGTCAATTGTAATACCATTATAAAGTGTTATGCAATTAGCAATAGGTAATAGTAGAATGCTTTCAGTTCTTCCCTCTGTTAAGCTTTTCCAGTTTCTAGTCTCTTTCTTTTGGGAATGAGAGAATGAAATTTACTTTTTTACCAAATTGACCTTTTCATTTATATGATAGGTACTGTTTACCAAGTATTACTAATAGAACTAATAAAATAATGCTCTTGGGTGTTTATTACACTCACTTGACTCAATTGGTATCCTTTCTAGGATATACATTTATATTCCTATAGTGTCACATAGTAAGAACTGGTGTGATCTGGTTTTGTACTTTTCCCTCCAGCTTTGCTCGAGAGGGAGGGGAATTCCTATCCTCTATCATTGATATCTTTTATTAAAAAAATAAAACAAATAAAACAAATTATACTTTTCTCAGTTCAGGCTTAGAATACTTGACATTGTGGTTTAGAGAGACAAGTTTTTCTTAGTTTATTTGGCTCTTTTAGCAAAGAGAATGTTTTAAATTGCAACCTTACATTTGAGAGATGAAGTGTGAGAGGGTAAATTATAATTTTTAAATATTAGAATGTTGCTTCTCAGTTATTTTTTTTCCAAACTGGAAGTTGTGTATGCATTATCATTATCATTCAGTAAAAGTTTGAAAATGTAATATAAAAAATCTTATAGCAAATCTAATCTGTTAGAGAAAGTCATTATCCTAAGAAGAAACTTTTTTTCTGTACATTATTTGAACAATCACATTCTTAGAGGGAAAGTACAGAAGCAATGACAGTTAAGTTTGAACAAAGATATATAGACATTAATTAGTTTTGTTTATAAAAGTATTCCTAACAATGTTCGGTTTTTACAAACTGTTTTGTTTTGTTTTTGCTTACCTACAGAAAATAATGTAACAATTTCTGGTAGATTTTAAAGGACAGCTAAAGGAACTATAATTCTTAAAAATAAGCATTTTTAGTTTTAACCATGAGAATATATGTGACTGAGAAAGCAAGTAAGATAATTAAAAAAAATAAGACAACGTGTTACTATTCAAACAGGAGGGAATCTAAATTCAAAACTTGAATCAAAACTGTCCAGCTGTGAAGAGAGAACAGAGATTTATTATTGCTCAGTCCAAAGGGAAAACTTAAATGATATTAGTAAGTGTAGTGATTTGCAGGCTGGGACTAGCCAAGGAAGGAGAGTTGTGTAACACTGGGCACAGGTAAAGGCTTTTCCCTAATGTGTCTTGAACTTTATGGCCACCCATTGTTTCATGTCTAGCTTGTTACTCTCTAGGAATAAACATGACTTAGAAGTAAAATATAAAGGCCTTTTTAATATATATTTTTCTGTTTAGAATACCTGCAAAAACCAAAGGAGATGTAAAAATATTTAGACATTAAGACAGTATTTTATCCGTGGATTACACTCCTTTGTTGCATTCGTTTATTATCTCAATAAAACATTCTCTTTCATTAGAAATATGCTATTGATATGTGAATGCTATTAATGCTTAGCTTTGTAGGAATCTCTTTTTGTCATTGACTAGCCAACCAGATGATTGAAAAGTGGGGTGGATGTGGAGGAATGGAAATATGACCAAGACGTGGTCCCTGTTTTCAAGGTCCTTGGTGCAGAGAGGGAAAGAGAAACAGGCATACAATCAACTCTAATCCAAAGTAAAATGTGTAGAGCACAAAGGATCAAACAAATACCAAACACAAAGGGATGAGAAAGCTTGAAATTCATGGTGGTATTACTGAGTTGGACCTTGCTCTGGGAACCCCTGGAGTAATGGAACAGCATTAACAAAGGAATGCCTTACCACTTGGTGCCTTCAGAACACTGCAAGTATGGCTGAAGGGGGATGAAAAAGGAAGAGTGAGAATCCGTTGGGGTTAAATTGGAGTTCATTGTGAGGAATTAAAATGGAAAAAGTTCTAATTATGATGTATTTTACCCATATAGAAAAGGATAGGAAATAATATAATAGGGTAACCCACAGCCCATATTTAAACATTATTTATGTCAATATTTTGCCAAAAGTATTCATATTGCTTTTCATTTCTCTTTTTACTAAAAATTATATAAATTACATTTTGTAGAACACTTTTAGATTTATAATAAAAATTACGATGTTAGTATAGAGAGTTCCCATATGCCTCACACCCAGTTTCTCCTATTATTAATATCTTACATTGGTATGGTACATTTGTAACAATCGAACAATATTGATATATTATTATTAATTGAAGTCCATAGTTTATTCAGATTTCCTTAGTTTTTACTGAATGGCCTTTTATGGTCCAGAATTCCATCCAGGATACCATACTACAATTAGTAGTCATGTCTCTTTAGACTCCTCCTGGCTGTGAGTTTTTCATACTTTCCTTGTTTTCGATGACGTTGACAGTTTTGAGGAGTACTGGTTAGGTTTTTTGTAGACTGTCTGTTGGTTGGAATTTGTTTAGTATTTTTTTCATGATCTTTCTGTGATTATGGGTTTTGGGGAGGAAGACCACAGAGGTAAAGTGCCATGTTTATCACATATCACGGGTACATACCATCAGTTTGACTTACCACTGTTGATGGTGACCTTGATTACCTGGCTGGGGTAGTTTTTGTCAAGTTCTATACTGTAAAGTGCCCCCTCCCCCAAATAGTGTAGTCTTAGAATGGAAGTCTCTTTGCACAGCCCACAAAAGATTGAAGAGTTTTGCTTCCCCTCATGGAAATGAACAAGGACCACCCAAATGAGAACAAGTAAAGGCTATTTATTCAGAGATTTCTATAGCCACCATCACTTGCTTTTTTTGGGGGGGGGGACTCAGAGGCAAGCAGAGAAGTAGGAAAGCTTTGCAGTAGGAAAAGGGAAGGCTGCTGGTAGGTGCTGGTTAGAGACTGTTGGCACAGAGAAGCTGAAGGGGGCTAACTAGAAGCAGGACATCCTACGTTGTTGCCCTAGGAGAGCATATTTGGCTTTTTCAGGTTGATCCTAAATTAGATGTGGGGACAAAAATTAGAGAAACTATCACTTTTTGGTCAAGTCCTGACTGTTTGGCTGATGACTATAGAAGTTGTGGTTTGGCTTTCAGGACTGCTGTTGCAGCTTCTGGATCAGAGTTCCATTTTTTATATGTGGTCTGGTCGCTGCCTGTTTGTATATTCAATCTCTCACCCACCTTGAGGGTAGAGTATCTGTACCCATAGTTGAAATTGTTCTCATTGGAGATTTATCTGTTTTTATTTATTTAATCAGTATGGACTTGTGGATATTTATTTTATACTTTGGATTATAATCCCATACTACTTTATTTTATTGTGCATAGCATTGTAGTTTTGGCCATTCAAAGCTCTTTCAGATGACTCGTGTGTCCCTTTGACATATCCCCATCATTATTTTTTTTTATTTTTTATTTTTTAAGCACTTCTTTGCTTTATAGTGCTACAAGATGCTCCTGGCTCATTTTGTATGTTTCCTGCCCTATCTGTTTATTTTTTAAAAATAAACTCTTACCAGTACAGGTAAAGCTGCACCACATCCCTTTCCCTTCCTTCTCTTTCTGTTGGTAACCATTTTCCTGAAGTTGGTATTATTCCCTTTTATTTAATGTATTCATAAACAATGTATAGTAATTTTTGTGAGTTTAAAATATTTACATAAATAAAGCTGTAATAAGGTAGTAATAAGGGTACTGCACATACTTTTCAGTAGCTTGTTCTGTTCTCTGACATTATGCTTATGAAATTTTTACATATTGTAGCTGTAGTTTTTATTTATTTGTTTGTTTGCATATTTTTTAAGTAGGTTCCACACCCAGTGTGGAGCCCAATGTGGGGCTTTAACTCATGCCCCTGAGATCAAGACCTGAGCTGAGGTCAAGAAGCTTAACCAACTGAGCCACCCAAGTGCCCCTGTAATTTATTTCAATTTTATAGCATTCCATTCAATGAAATGTACTATGGCAAATACATTACATTACAAATAGGCAGTGAATGCTGCATGGACCTCTTTGCACTTGTGTCTGATTTCCCTAGAGAAGGGATTATCAATAGTAATGGGACCTGGTAGGGAAAGTTTGGAAATTTGTGGGGGACCTTTTTAATTTTCACAATGATTGGCATTAAAAGGATGAGGACAAGGGATGCTTGATGACCTGCAATGAGTGTGTTTGCTTGTATCCACGTAATTTTTAAATATCTCCCATAGGTGTTCAGATAGGTAAAAAATCTGTTTATCATCATCTGACTCTAGAGTGTTCATTCTGCATGTAATCCTAAAGTATTTTTGAAGTAGTTATAGTATATGCTATTGTTTTTAAGAATTCAAACTATGATGTAAATTGACAAAAGACTTTGCTTTATTCAGAACTTCACCAAGAATTGTTTACTATTTTGGAAACTCATGACTCCAATAGCAATACTGTTTGTAGTGTCAGAGTCACTAATACAACACACTTGTATCAGCCTGCATGGGTCGGTTTGGTGTTTCTGATGATGCTTTGTAGGGGTACAAGTATCTTTCTACTTCATTAAGTCTTCTACCACAGTCGTGAAAACTTTGCATTCTGAATACAATTGAACTAGTTTAAACAGGGCTGGGATTGGGGTGAGGTAAGTGAAGTACCTAGGTGCAGAATTGAAGGAGATAGTCGCTGTCAGAGTCCTGCAAGCACAGCTTTGGCACTTAAACGACTTTGCCTCCTTAAATTGCACACCCAAGGCCTCTTGCTTGTATCATCTTAGTCCTGGCCCCAATTATTATTGTGTTCTGTTTGTTTCTTCTTTATATTACAGTTAGTACATATTGATTTTTTTTTGAAATTTATTCATGAGAGTAGGTAGATTATCTATTAAGTTTATTATGGGATGGAAGAGGGTGTTTAAAATTATTTGTTGTAAAAAGGAGGTGTTAGATCTAATTGAGCTGAGAATTGCTACAGTAGGCCATATACTTGGAAGTGTCTGTTTCTTGGCCATATGAACATCTCTAACTTTATCGGATGTTGCCAGATTACTTTATAGATAGTTGTAGCAGTCAGAGATTGTTGCAATAATGCTACATAAAACAAAATAGAAACAAACAAACAAATGCTTTAAAACTTAGTGGCTTAGAATAGTAAGTAATTATTTTTCCCCATTGATTTCTGAGTTGGTTGCAACTCAGATGAGTTAGGCTGAATTCCTGATTTCCAGACTCTGGGCTCTAGTCCGTTGGCTGCCGGTTGGGTTAAGTTTGGATTCAGGTCTGCTCCATTTTTCTCAATCTCTTAGACAAACAGTTACCCATTCTTCTTATGGGAAATGGCAAGAGCAAAAGGACAACAGGTAGAAGTATGTGAAACCTCATGTGGGTGATACCTAGAACTGGCTCACGGTCACTTCTCCTCATTTTCTGTTGGTCAGAGCGGATCACATAGCCAAGCCCAACATCTGTAGGGTAGGGAAATATACTCTGTTAATTCTAGTGGGTGGCACTACAAAGTCATCTGGCAAAGATGTGGATCATAATTCCAAAACAAGGAAGAATTATGACCAATGACAAATGATTCAGTTTTCCACAGTGGTTATTCAGTTATATACTCTACCAGTCATGTGTGCAAGCTTCTGTTTTTCAACATTGTCACCAAATCTTGATGTTACCAGACTTCAACATTTTTGTTCCTTTGATGTGTGCCAAGTGATATACTGTTATTTTAATCTCCATTTCCAGTTGTATATGTCTATTCAGTAGCCATTGAGGCACTGCTGGTTTCTGTGGGACTGATAGGGCTTAGTATTGCCAAGGCAGGTATGTTCTATATCGAATTTGTTTCTTTTACGGCTGGGAGAAATGCCACCTTCTTATCAGGGTTTGGTATATCCCTTCCTGCTTAGAATAGTACATTCTTATATGACTTGATACTCAGAAGTTCAGGTCTTTTCTATGTGGTTCTTTGACTTTTCAGTGTGATTTCTAGAATTTTCATGGCTTAGTTTTGGTTAATCTCTCTCCCCCAATCTCCCCCAAATTGCTTTGCACCATTGTCTTCACACTGCTGCTAAGTCAGGCCCGACATACCTGCTTGACTTGGTCTTACAGAGGTGATTGTGATCTGGAGTGCAGCTGACTCGGGCACCAAACCCTGAGTGGTGGTGGGGTTTTAATCTTGAAGACACAGTTTTAGTAGGTGGGTGGGCAATTCCAGGATTCTCTTTGACAGGCTGGTGGTTGGCAACTTGCTACATTCTTCAGCATCAATAAATTTTATCCCATCAGGTAAGCAGGGAAAGGTGCCAAGAGCTTAGCTGAGTCATTCCTTGTCTCCTTCTGGCCAGCCTCACATTCTTTGGTAAAACAGGTAGGCTTATTGGCCATTGGCAGTCTTCAAAGAGAGAAACAATAGGTCAGGAATGCTGGGCTAGTATATGTGGAACAATGTGTCCCTTGCCAGGGAAGGGAGAGGCTGCTTCCTGATCTGCAGTGTAAGCTTTTCTGATGTCTTCAGATCTCCTTTTCCCTGGAGGCACCAGCTTCCACAGGATGAGTGAGGATGAATCCTACTTCTGTTGTCTTAGAATCCAGTGTCTTGAGAGGCAACAGGGGAGACCAAAGGTAGAATGGACCAGTGGATCCTAGAAAAGGCTATTGACTAGAACTTTGTGTGAGGATTTTTAGTAGTGGGGGAAATGAAATGCTTTGATATATATCATGGAGATAATTATTGCTGGCAAAGATAAGCACATTATGCCAATGAAGGTCCCAGCAGGAAACAGGTCATACACTCAAATTGTTTGTTGAGAAGAATTTAATAAAGGGACTATTTATGAAGATGTGGCAGGATAATAATAAAGGATATTTTATTAATAATAAAAAATAGTACAATACCCTGGTGCTAGCAGCAGCAGGGAGCCGTAACCATCTGTAGGTGTGAAGGGACAGCGGAAGCAGCAGTTCCTGGAATGTGGAGAGAGAATGGTAAAAGGGCTGTGGTCTTTGGTAGAGAGACATGGCCAGTCTGTGACTCTGAGATGACTCTGTACATTGGGAACTAGGGAAAAAGGTCTGTTCCTGTTCTCCTTTCTCCTGATCCCTTTTGGGGTCTCTCACTGGCTGACCCAGAAGCCAGAGGGCAGAGTAGGAAAAGTGGGAAATAGATGTGGAGGGGTAAAGAGAAGGTACCTACCATGAGGCATTTTTCTCTGACTCCTTGGACCATTTTTTTTAGAAAAGGCCTTTCTCAATATTCTGTTTTCAGCACTCTTATTTTCTTAAGCTGTACCCTTCAGTAATCTCATATAGATGTAAATCAGTCAATATTCCTTTCCTGACCCTCTCCCAGCTTCGAGGTTTGCATTCTTAACAGCCTATTGGATATTTTCACTAGCTCTCTCTCTTCTCTTCCTAACAGAGCCCAATTTTTCCTAAGGATCACACCACTTTCAAAACAGTAACAGTCTTCGTCTTTCCTCTCCCCTCCTTTCCTCTCCTCTCCTCTCCTCTCCTCTCCTCTCCTCTCCTCTCCAAGTGTTAGTTGGCAGATCCTCTCAAATTTGTAGTGCCTCATAAATCTCTCTTCAATTTCTACTTCTGCCTTTATTTCAGCCTTTATAATCTTATTACAATAATCTTCCAATTGATCTTCTTGCCTTTAATCTCTCCTAATCTCTTCTGCATACTGGAATTTTGCTTTTAAATCCTTAAATGTTTTTCTGTTGCCTAGCAAGATAAAATAGATACATCTAAGCCTAATATTCTAGGCCCTCTTTTGTTAGCTCCAGTGAACGTTTCTAGCTTGATACTCAATACTAACCTTAATATTCCATGCTGTCCTCCAGGTGTACTTCATGCAACATCATCATTTCCATGCTCTATTCTTAATTATCTTAAACATTTCTCACTTTTTTTTTTTTTATTATGGAGGCCAGATGACTCATCTGCTAGTTGGATACCTCTAGTTTACCTGAGTGCAAATGGTTACAAATACTCCAAATTCTAAGTGCCTCACATAACCAATATATTCCATTGACTCCTTAATCTCCTGTTGTATGTTTTCATACCTTTTCCTCCAGTCTTATGCCTACGTCATGGTGCCTCCAGGCCTGTCAGCTTGTGGGCTCTTAGGACTCTGGGTCTTTTCCCTCTCAGTGCATGTTCCTCTGTAAGCCAAGCCTTTCTATTTGATGGTGTTGGTCATAAGGAAAAATTTACAGTGTACATGGAAGCCTCTCTGGCAGTCCTAATTCATTTTTTTAAACTAAATTTTTTTTTAAAAAAGTAATCTGAAACTTATAGAGAAGTTGGAAATGTAACGTCCTGGTGTTAGTAGCAGCAGGGAGCCATTACTTGTTTGTTTTGTTTTTTCTTCCTTCCAGAAACATTGGAGAATACGTTGTTGATGTGATTCCCTTTACTTTAGTGTGTATTTCCTACAAATAAGGGTGTTCTCCTACCTAACCAGAGTAAGACCGTCAAAATAAATTGATTTTGATAATTAATCAATTTAATCAGAAATCAGTATAGTACCAATTAATCAATAACCAATAACTAGTTATGAGACCCATTCAAGTCTCACCAGTGGTACCAGTAATGTGCTTTTATAGCAAAAGGATGTGATTTGCAATCATGCATTGCTTTTAGTTGAATTGCATTTATTTCAGCCTAGTCTCTCTAGTCTTCTTTAGTTTGGAATAGTTCCTTAGTCTTTCTTTGATTTTCATAACCTGAATGCTTTTGATGAATATGTGCCAGTTATTTTGTGGGATGCCCTTCAATTTGGGTTCGCCCAGTGGTTCTTCATAATTAAGTTCAGACTATGTATGCATCTTTCGCTGGAATGTCACAGTAGTGATGCTTTGTTTTTCTTGTTGCATCCTGTCAGGTGGTACATGATTTTTATTTGTTCCATTAGTGATGATGCTCATTTTGATCACTTGATAAAGGTGGTGTCTGCATTGATTCAGTACTGTAAAGTTATTCTTGGTCATTTTGTAGTTAGTATTTTGCGAAATGCCTTGAAACCATGTAAATTCTTCATCAGACTTTTAATATGTTAAATTCTTTTTCTTTCTTTCTTTCTTTCTTTCTTTCTTTCTTTCTTTCTTTCTTTCTTTCTTTCTTTCCTTTTCTTCTTCTTCTTCTTTTCTTCTTCTTTTGTTTTTGTTTTTTTTTTAAGTTTGCTCAGCATGAAGCCCAATGCAGGGCTTGAACTCATGACTGTGAGATCAAGACCTGAGCTGATCGAAGAGTCAGACGCTTAACCGACTAAGCCACCCAGGCGCCCTTTAATTTAATTTCTTTATACCAGCATGGATTCCTGGTTTCCTGTTTTGTTCAGTGGCTATAATTTGTTAATCTCCTTATTATTTTGATGCTTAAACTGTCCCAGATTTGGCCTATGTGAGCCCCTTCAAACTGGCTCCTGTATTCTTTTGACATGTCTCTGTCATTCTTTGAGGACTTGATTACTTTCTAAGATGTTCTTGTCACAAATTTACCTGCTCCAGTCTTGGAATCAGCAAATTTCTCTAAGAAACCTTCTTTCCTGTTAGTGGAGAAAAATATTTAGAAGGCAAGATCTGGGCATAAGGTATGCTTTTTGCTATTAGGGTGTTGCTGTTCCCAGTCCTCTCGAAGGGCAGAGGAAGGAAATATATGTATATATAGACATGTATATTTCTTTATATCTGCTTATTTCTTATCTCTCTCTCTCGAGATTGTGAGTTCACATCGATACCTCAGATTCTGATCTAATCCGGGATTCATTTAGTTTTCTTCCTTTCCATATTCATTGCATCACTGACAGTGAGAAACCTGGGCCCCTTTATCCTTAATATGGTTGCTATTTGCTCAGTATATCTGTATATAACCAGTGTCTCTTAATGTCCCTCACCTCACTGTCGCTCTGACCCACTTGGATTCTGAAACCACATGCTGAGCATCCTCCGCAGAGGCCTTGCTCTGCTCACCCTCTTCGGGCTCCAGCACCAGTACCTCTGCATCCCTTTCCACTTCTGCCGAGGAGATGTCTTCCTCACGCTTCTCAGCTTGGACACTACCCATGGGGCCACTGCCCGTTCTTATACCCTGCTTACTCTGCTTGGGCTCTGCCACCCCAGGCAGGGCTGCTCTCTTGCATAGATGCTCTCTCCACCCTGTGCAGGGCTCCTGTGCTGCTGCCACCCCCTGCCGCGTGTCACCACCCAACATAGATGCCTACCTTGCTTGGCCCTCCCTGTGAGTTGAGAACTGAATTATTTAGGAAGAAAAGAATATAGGTGGACTCACCTTTAAGATTGTCCCCTCCCCACCCTTACCTTAAAAAAAAAAAAAAATCCAAATAACGTTAGTTACTGCAGACTTGGAATTTCAATAGACGTGGCTTCAAAGTCTTGTCCTTTTTCATTAAGCTATGCCATCATCTATTTGTTAAATTCTGCAATTCCTTTTTTTAAAAATTTATTTATTTATTTTAAGAGAGAGAGAGAGAGAGAGAGAGCGAGCTAGTAGGGGGAGGGGCAGAGGGAGAAGGAGAGAGAAACTCAAACAGATTCCACACTGAACATGGAACCCAACCCGGGGCTTGATCCCATGACCCTGAGATCATGACCTGAGCCAAAACCAAGAGTCAGATGCTCAAGCGACTGCACCACCCAGGTGTCCCTAAGTCCTTCAATTCTTAAAATGAAGTTCGTCTACATCTGTGAAGATGTAAGGACATGAAGAATTGAACCCTGTCGTTAAAGGCATGTCTTGTAGAAACGAGAAGTTTTAATGCATGCTCTCATTTGCATGTATTCATCTTTGCTGTGTGTTTGTGTGTGTGTGTGTGTGTGTGTGTGTGTGTGAGAGAGAGAGAGAGAGAGACAGAGGTGGAGGGAGAACGAGAGAGGGAGGAGAGGGGGACAAAGAGAAGAAAATTTTGAAAGTTGGGGTGAGTAATTTGTAAAGGTTTCTGTGAAGAGGCCTTTCTTTACGCACTTAAAAAATTTCTAGGCAGCTCCTTCTTTTTGCCCCAAACCGTGTTATAGATTAAGTAGTCTCTCCCAGTGTGCCAAAAGGACCTACTCATCTGTCATCTCTTCCGCTAGACTGAGAGTTCTTCAAGGGCAGGACTATAGACTCTGTGAGAGCAGGTTGTTTCTGCCATGGACACGTTTGTGTCTCCAGCCCCAGCACTTTGCTCCCCTGCATAGGAGGCACTCGGTTAATACTAGTTTGCTAATACTGGCTTGTACTGAGGCCTGACACCAAAGTCCATGACCTTTCTAATACACTTCAGTATGTTCAGGACTAAGATGGGCTTTGTCCCCTTTTAGCTAGCAATCTGATTAATCCCAAAGTCTAAGGGATTACCTAAGGGATCACTAAGAGCACGTATCTCCTGCCCATGTTGGAGTCCGTTATATATGACCTGAAGTAGGTGCTCAGTCACTTCATCTGTTGTAGCACTTTATTTTTCCCCAAGGACCCAGTAACAGATGAGCAGTAGTTGGGGAGGTGACTCTGTCGCTTGATGTTTGTATGATTTAACGTTTCCTTATTTTGCAGTGGGACTTTTAATAACTTCCTTATTGAGTTGTTGTGGGGGTTAAATGAGATGTAGCATCTGTAAAGGTGCCCAGCGCATGGCAGAGTAGCTGTGCTCAAGACAGGTGTTGGTTCACGTCTTTCCACTTCAGGTTAAAGAGGTTCATTCAAGAATGTTAAAACAGCCGAACCTACACTGTCCTGATGACTTTTAGTCTTAATATTTATCTTAAAACTAGCCTTACTTTTAATCACCACATGGTTATTAAACATTTTAACAAAATTGCTTAATAACATATGTTCGTAATTTAGATTTTGGTAGTTAATTTAATTTGTCAGTGTTAACTGGAGTAAATGTTTTCTGGAGTACTTCTTTTTGCCACTAGATGGTGCTTGTCTATGCATTTGTGAAGCTTCCCTTTCTAAAGATAATGTTTGGAGGAAAACACATCTTGTTACCTTTGAGACTTATATATGTGGTATTGATATTTATGCTCAACCTGTTGTTTAGATATTTTAAGATTAAACTGGGGGGTAGGGGAAGAAAATATTGAGAAATTCTTTCAGCTCATTCTGTTTATTCATGTAATTCTCAAGTTTAAACAGAAGGCATTGATTTAAAAAAGAATGAGATGCGAGGAATGTGAGTAAACACGTTATTCTAATTTTTGAGATATACACAAAATTTAACCTAAGCTAATTAATGAATTAGTTAGGAATATCAATATAATAGAGCACTTTGTAGGTACATGTATAATCCTCTCTTGATTTTTCAATATGGTTAGGAAGACTGAGCCGATAGTTCATATTTAGATATATTAGTAGTGAATAACCAACATCATATTCGACTCAGAGTACATATCATTTGAAGTATGGTGATTGTTTTAAAAATGTGAAGCACTTTCTATATTACTTTCTGATAAAATTCAACAAACATTTATCAAGCCTGCCTCACATGTGATACAGAGATGAGAAGACATGGCCTCTTCCTTTCATGAAATCATGAATAATTAATTGTGTTTGACTAAGGTTAGCTGTCATAATGGAGACAGGGTGGGACCAGAGGAAGGGATTATGAGAATTTGTGGCTTAAGACTGTTTTAGATGAGGTTCAGGGAACATCCTCTGACAGATTTCCTACCCATTGTGTTTTCCGTGAATAGCTGAACATAACCAATTTGGGACCAAATACTAAAGTGAAAGATAATTTTAATCTTTAGAATTTCTCAGATAACATACAGAATATTTCTGGGCATGTGTGATTAGAGTCTGTTATAATGGACTGCTTCTTCATCCTAACTATAAGTGGAAGGGAGGATAAAAGACAGGATTTAGCGGCAAATTGGGAGTCGGGTGGTAGTAAAGTAGAGTCAGTAAACTGAAGGCTAGTGGTTATGTGGGGTAAGGGGTTTTAGTTGCAAGCAATAGAAATTAACCCTAGGCAATTTAAGGAAAAGTGAAAACTTTCAGAATCAAACGAAAAGGTGAATTAGATTTCAGAAAGGACAAAATATCTCCAGGGATCTAGGTAGCAGGAACTAATGGATAGTTTTCTCGGATGCCACTGTCAGAATGAATGAATTCTAGCTACTTCAATTTTTTTAAAAAAAATTGCTGCTAAATATCAGATTCTTTGGAGAAAACCCATGTACCCATCCCACCAGTTGGCATCAAATGAGGTGGGGAAGTCTAGCTTCAGGGGAAGGAGGAGCAGGTTTTGGAGAAGACTAGTTTTGGATATGTTCAGTTGAAATATGTTCAGTTGAAGATATTCAGACATTTAAATGGAGATGTCAGGTAGATAGATAGTCTGGAGATTGAGATAGTTGTTGGACACAATTTAAAGGTAGTATTAAAAGCCACACGATTAGATATGATTACTAAAAGCGAGAGTATATAGATAGAGAAGAGAAGAAGCTCTAGATTGAGTTCCAGGGCTTTCCAACTCCAAGAGGTTGGGAAGAAGAGCAAAGGAGACAGGATGATTAAAAGCTTCTTCTGCAGTTGAGCCTTTTACTGAGAACTGGTGTGGGCATTCTTATCCTCCGAGGCCTTTCAATTGGTTGGTCCATCCACATTCTCCAGTCTTTCAACTTCCTAGCCACCCATCCTTTAGTATTACTCCTTTCAAGTTCTTGATTATTCAGCAGGACATTGGCCACTGTCCAAGAATTTATGTAAGATTCTGAGTCTAGGCCTTCTCTTCTGGCAAAGAGAACAAATGTAATACCTGGAGTTCAGCCCTCCTAGAGAATTCTTCTTCATTATCTGCATAGTCGCCTCAAAGAAGGGCCATAAATTATAAATGAGTGGTGGCATGTTATGTGCAGCCATCTAACTGGGTTTGGTATTTTGGCTATTTTTCATTCCGAGGCATCTGACTGGGTTCTAGGGGAGTCCCCGTGAAGCCAGGATATGCTTGAGGGATAGGAGGCCATGGGCAGGAGTGACTCACTGGGAGCGTGCATCCTGTCATGCACCCTCCTCAGGCGTTTGGACTTGCTGTGGCATCACTGGCCTGGCTCTTCCAGGCTGCAACAAGAAAACGGCTCCTCCTTGAATGTTCTATTCTTGTCACTGAAAATTGGCCTCTGCTTTGGGTTCTTGACTCTGCACTACCCCCTTGAACTTCGTAACTATTATTTCCCATAAGATTGCTCTTGGCACTCAGTTCTGCAGATCCATTACTGACCTTCCTACTTGCTCAGACAGACTTCACAGGAAGCCTGTCACCCAGGGGCGCTCCCACTTCTGGAGTCAGTCTCTGTCTGGTGCTAGGAGTCACCTACCATGACCACATTCCTCTTTTCTTATTTTCCAAAAATTTCCTAGCCAGTCCTAATACTATGCGTTATTTTTCCCCTTTGCTGGTTTAGGGCTATTGGCTATTTAAGCCCTGTTCTGATCTATAAAAATCCAAAGTGCTTGAGACATTTTTATAATTCTATAGGAGGACTCATAAGTATTTTCCTGAATCAGTCCACATCCCAACGTTATGAGTTACTTTGACCAATCTGGTAGAGTGTTTATTTGGGTGTATTGGAAGTGATATTGGTGGGAAATTAGGTTGCAAGTTTGTCTATTTTAATAAAATGGAATATTTATTGATATTTGAAAAATGAGGCTGAAGGCTATTTTCTCTTCAGCTTCCTTTGATTAAACTGGTTCACTTGAGGCCAGTATTTTAGCTATCTGCAACATTTGGTTTTTACTATGTTTTTCTGAGTCTTGTAATATACTGTTGTGTGCAGATTTCATAGTTAAATTTATTTTAAGATTTCCTGTAAAGCAAATTGATCTTTGTGGACAAACATATTCTAATAATATGAGCACTAGAGGGCAGGCTTTAAAAGATAAGGCAGTAGATTTCATTTGTTAGTTTTAGAAATCTCTGTGATCACAGCTACTGAAATAATTGAAGCCAGTGATTAAAATGATTGTTGTACTAAAAGAATCTATGAGGGGGGTAAGTTGTGATCTGTGAAGTATACCAAAAATACTTTTAAATAATCAACGGAAGATAAGAATAGGCAATTCAAGTTACCTGAATTGACCATCTACCTTGCCTCAGGATGGATGCGCTTCCAAAATGCACTCTCAAAACGACATGGTTGGACACTAGTGCTGTGAAAGCATTCGTTATTTATTTATTTAGTAAATACTTACTGAGGGTCTACTACGCTTTAGGCTCCCTGGAGAACACAGAAATTATTTAGATACAGTCTTTGTCTTCAATGAACATATTATCTAATGTAGTACTATCCAATAGAAATATAATATATAAGCCACACTTGAGCCACATATGAAATTTAAAATTTTCTAGAAGTCACATTAAAAAATAAAAAGAAACAGATGAAATTAATTTTGTTAATATATTTTATGTAACTCAGTTTCCCCAAATTCTGTCATTTCAACATGTACTGCATATACAAAATTATTAATGAGATAATTACAATATATATTTTTTTGTACTGAGAAATTCGGTGTGTACTTTATGCTCCTAGTACATCTCAGCTTGGACTGGCCACATTTCAGGTGCTCAGTAGGCACATGTAGCTGGTGGCTAGCTTTTTGCAGTTGTCCTCAGCACACTCATCAGGCTGCATTCTGGGAATTGAGGTCATGGCCTCACTATCTTTACTGAGGTATCATTTATAGATTGAGAAAGTTACCCATTGAAGTGTACAGGTCTGTCACTGCCTATTTAAAGATAGCATCTTTTTTGCCCCCCCAAAATGTATGTCTTATATATTTATATATTATTAATTGTGTAGATATATTTATATATTTATTAATATTTATTGTTTATATATTATATATAGGCGCAGATATATGCATATTTATATATATGCATATTTTATTTAGAGGGGAGAGGGGAGAATAGAAACACACCTATGTCTATTGTCTTCCAGTGTGGGGAGGTTGGTGGTTGTTTAACATTTGTCTTTGCTGTGAGTGAGCAAGCAGAGATGAGTAATTTCTCTTTCAACTTTCCTTCTCCAGTTTGGATTGGTTTCTTTCTAGTCTGGGTAGACTCATCCCTTTGATTTTTGTTTAGCATACTGTGTCTTTGCCTACAAATCTCCTTCCTCTAAGGGTTTATCTTTTTTGTTTTGTTCTGGTGTGTATATATGTGGGAAAACAACCTTTTTAAAAAAATGTTATAAAGATCGAGGTTGTTATACTTGCACTAAAATAAGAAAGGAAGGTAGAAAATGGGTGGACAGTTCCTTCTGTGTTGTATAGGTTGCAGTGTAGAAGCACAGGTTGAACTGTCTGTTCTATGCACTGCCCCCTAGAAAGCTGCAGGGCTCACACCCTCGCTCTTCAGGTTTCTAATCAGATACCACTTTCTCGGTTCAGCCTCTTTTGACCTTGAAAATTGGAAATCCCTTTCCATAGCCGTCTGCATACTCTGGCACTCCTTATGCCCTATACTGGCTTTATTTTTTTCTTTATAGCCCTTACCACCATCTGACATACTGTAGACTTTATCTCCCCTGAAAATGAGAGCGGAATTTTTTAAAGTAAAATTTTAATTGTAACATACATATATAGGGAAAAGCAGAAACCATAAATTTATAGTTCAATTAACTTTTATGACATGGTACACACCTGTGTTCCTGTCTCCCAAATTAAGAGGTAGGGCATTATCCAGCACTCCAGAGGCTTTCCTCAAGCCCTTTTGTATCACTAATTCTGAGCTAAACCCCCTCCTTGAAGGTTACTACACTCTGGCCTTCTCTCACCATGTATTAGTTTCACCTGTTTTTAATTTTATATAAACTGAATTATAGAGTACATACTCTTTTCTGTCTGGATTCCACCCCGCCCCCAACATTTTATTTGTGAGTTTCATTTATGATATTGCACCAGCAGTTTGTTCATTCTCATTGCCGTGTGGTACTTCCAATGGATTATATGGCCATAATTATTTATCCATTCTACTATTGATGCATATTTGGTAGTTTCCATTTGGAGCTGTTATAAGTAATTTGTCTTTTGTTTCGACAAAGCCTGAAAGGTTCCCAGGCTCCTACTTTTTCCATCCCGATAATGTGCTTTCCCTGAGGCAATAAGCAGGGTTGACTACCTGCTGGAATTTGGGGAAGAGGAAATATTATCCAGTCATGTTTATATCCTCCACTAATTGAGCTGCTTGACAGCAGTAATATTGACTTAATCATCTTTGAAACTTCGGTACCTTGCATGGGCCGTGCAAGTTAGTCCCAAGTAAGGAGGAAGCTGTTTTACAGATTGTGGTGGACCACACGGCAGACTGTAATTTCCTACTCTTTGTTTAACTGTGCTTGCTTCTTCCTCATTCCTGGTATTCAGATCCTGATATATAACTGAGTACATCCAAGGATTGCAAACTCAAATGCCTCTAATGGGGTCAGGTAAGTAAATTAAAGGAGGCAGTGAATTATATATTTTAGTCCATTGTTGCTATATGGGAGTGTGGGTCATCAGTGGACTGTATCTTCTAACTTTTCAAGGGAAGTAGGAAATGGTATTTTTATGGAAAGTCTCCCATTTTACAAATATCAGCAACTAGTTCAAAAAGTTTTAAATACTTTTGGACTCAATAAAACACACCTATGGGCTAGGTATGATGACCTTGGGGCGGCCAGGTTTTGATCTCTGATATGTGGCCATCTTGGATTTCCTAGCAACATTCTAAAATTTTCTGGAGTTCTTACCCCTTCCCACGTCCATAGCAGGCTGATCTGTCTTCCTAATTGTTCTTAACTCTTAATCTTTGACACTTAACATGTCCAATTGTGCAGTAATGCATCTTGGAAAAAACTGCCTGGGAAATTGAGCTTAAAAACTCTGCCAACTCCTGTAGAAGTTGCTCTGGTGATAGATGATATGAACTTATTAGTGCTACTTATCATATCAGGCTTGTTTATGTAGATTAGTGTTTTCTTAACTAGGTAGATTTAAAATCTTTTTATGTTTTTCCTCCAGTCCATTAGTTGTCATTTTCTGAGTAGATCCATTATTCTTTATCGGTCCACAGAGATCAGAATATCACCTGGTGTGATTCAGTTATTTTGGTGTTTTCTCATGGTGGAAATGAGTAACTAACCCTCTTTTGTCAAGCTACATGACAATTGGATGTTATTTACACTTTCTAGTACACAAGTGAATGGGTGTTCATAGCTGATATTTCTTCCCCAGTGTGTGTCCCCTAGAACATTAGTTCTGGGTGATATAAAGATGTTCTACAAGGAAAGTGTTCTGTGGTAAGTTGGAGAAATACTACATACCACATGGCTCTCTAGAAGAGTCACAACGCATATTTGCTTGGAAAAGTATAAGAAGCCCTGTAGGAAGGAAACAGTTAACTTTGTTCAATCCAAATATTCATTCATTTATCTACCAAGTATTTATTGAGTCTGCTATGTGGCAGGCACTGTGTTATTCTCCCAGGATATACTGTTTTCATGGAACTCATGGTGAAAAAAATTGATACTGAAGGACTAAACAAACATATAAATTCCTCATAGTTTGTGAGAATTTCCAGGAAAGAGCTAAACAGGTGGCTATAATAGAGAATAACATGGGAATATACTGAATTTGAATGGGTATAGGGCCTCTCTAAGAAGGTGACATTTAAAGTGAGGTGTAAGGAATGAGAAGGAACTGGCTGTTTTTCTACCAGGGGGAAAGTATTCCAGACGGAAGGAACAGCAAAGGTGAATTTAACATTAACAAAATACTTTGTGACCCTACTATGTACGAATGGGCACTTGCATGGTAATCTCTTACCCATTTTACAGATGGAACCTCATGCAATCTGCCTAAGGTCTCAGAGCCTGTCAATTCATGGTAGAATAGGGATGGAACTCAGGCATGCTTGTACTGTACTGCCTTCCAAATTACATGAGATTGAAATCTCTCCCCCCTTTAAAAAGATTTTATTTATTTATTTGAGAGAGAGAGAGAGAGAACGCCCTTAGTGGGGGTGGGGGAGTGGGGGGGAGAGGCAGAGGGAGCGGGAGAAGCAGATTCCCCACCGAGCAGGGAGCCTGACGTGGGGCTCAATCCCAGGACCCTGAGATCATGACCTGAGCTGAAGGCAGATGCTTAGCCAAGTGAGCAACCCAGGTGCCCTCCACCTAATCTTTAAATAGCAAGTCTGTTAATAAACTTTAGTACGCTAGATGTTTTGGAAGACTCTGGTTTACAAGAAATTATGACAGAATCACTGCCCTGGTCTTAAAGGTTCAAATAGTAGAAAAGAGGAAAATGCTTTTTTGCAGTCTTATCAAATGCTTTCTCAAGAATTTACATACTAAACATAGATACTTGGGGCCCTCTGGGCCCCCCTCTTGGGCACAATTCCAAGGTGTGGTAAGTGCAAATGACAAATCCTGTGAGGAAGAGTACCCAGTGACAGATAAAAGAGAGAACGGACTAGCTCTGAGTTTTGGAGAAGTAAATAGCATATAGGAGCAAATCTATACCTCTGTGGCCCCAAAGGGTTACACAGAACCTTGTGAAGGGCACACAGCCACTGGACAGTTCTTTTGTTAATAAAACAAAGTTTGGCCCTTACTACATAATATCTGGAGAAGAAAGAAAGATTATGCACTCTCCAAGTATTATTTCACTGATCAACATTATCTTGTAGAACAGTTTGTTGATGAGATAAGAGAGCTGATCCATTCTACAGATACTAATCAACTTGGTGTAATATTGAAGTTTGTTTCTAATGTTGCTCATGTCCGGAATTTTGTTCCAAAACCAAATGTTAAAAAGAGTTTGGAGATGCATAAGTGCTTTCTGTTATTGCCACCAAAGAATTCTATCTTTGCTGGGCACTGCCTTCAAAATGTCATTGTGCCTTGTCATATACTTAGAAGACTTAGAGCAATGCTGTCCAGTAGAACTTTCCTTGATAATGGAAATGTTCTGTAATATAGTGTCTGTTGAGCATACGTGGCTGGTGCAACTGAGGAACTGAATTTTTAATTTAAATATAAATAGTCATATGTAGCTAGTGGCTGCCATATTGGACAGCACAAGCTTAGAGGTAACTTGAATATTTTTATGAGGGAGAAACAAGTGGACCAAAAAGCAAAGTACCTTTGGGACCTTTTCAAGCAGCATGTTCTTGTAGAGGTTAGTCCTATATCTTCATTTTATCTGCAGTTACTTCAGTAGCCTGTCAAAATAATTAAGTTATTGAGAAAAGCTTCGGAGCTTTGTGTGACTTATTTGAGAAGTAGGGACATACGTTGTTAAGGTTGCGAGGGCGCTGCTTTCCCACTAGGGGCCATGTGGAAATGTGTGTGTGGGCTTTGTGTTGTCACAGTGACTGGTCAGTGCTATTGGCCTTTAATGCCTGGAGGCCAGGAATGTTAACTGCATTATTATCCTGCTTAAAATACCCATAGCACCTTCACTGAGACATACTGTTGGATCTTTTTGATGGTAAGAGTTATATTAAATTTAGGAATCCTGGCAACCAAAGGTTTATCTTTTCTGAAAGACATCTGGAACACATTCTCTAAAGCTCTGGCTGTAAGGTTTTTCTGTTTTGTAGCCTATGGTGTCGTGAATCTAGGATTTCTTTTCAGCACCAACTGATTTGAGGGACATTTGAATATTGATTTTGAAAAATGCTGAAGAAGCTATTTGATGTTTATTTACAGCAGAAGCAGTGAAACTGGCACCTTATCTAGTGTGTATAAAAATCTGTGAGGATGATTGGAAAACTGTTCTGCAAATGAATGGAAGGAAACAGGAGATCTAGTTTTGGTCAGCTGAACCTCACCCAGACAGTATTCACCTCTCTCTGCTTTAAAAGACAAATTAGTCAAACTACTTATATTATGTAGAAGAATGCATGTGTTTATAGAATATATTTCCAAACTTAAAAGCCACTTTCTTCCTGAAAGAAAAAGGTAGAAAAGAAATTACCAATGCCAAATGCAGGGGAATAGTTCTACTGCTATTTTCTGTTCTGTCCCTAGAGCACCTTTCACTTGGTAAAGGAGCTGGAACCAGGTTTTATATCTGTGTGAGTTACAGAAAGGGCTAATAGTTAGTAAAGGTGATAAAATTGCAGATACCAAGTAATGATGCTTTCAAAAGCAATCCATCTGGATTGTTGACAGAGCCTACTAGCCTTTAAGATTGTTCCTGGGCCAAGCTTGAGTTACACTTCTTGTGTAACTATCTTACTAACTGGAGGCCACTTTTGATACAGTCTAGTGTTGTTATGCTTTTTTTGGTAATTATGGGTGGTAGATTGGTAGTTGCGTTAATGTCAATATAGGGGGTATATTAAAAAAGAAAAAGATGGAAAAAAAAAAAAGAAAAAGATGACGAATTTTCTTTCTTTTTCCCTTCAATGCTATAGTAATGGTCCTTACCTTGTTCTAGTAAAAATATAATCTGATGTCTCTATTTTACCTAAAGATAAAATATAATATAAATATGTGGAAATCCGAAAAGACGTTATATGAACATACTTTCTTAAACATTAAAGTTTAAGTAATTTTGGTTGGAGATCAAGTAAGAATATCTATTTTGGGGGGAGGATTTCAAGCTTCTATACAACATTGCTTTTATACAGTAATTGGTGTGTTTATAAGCTTTGTTAATTTACGTTCAGTTGATAGCATGATACATTTTTAATGCAGTCTACTTCAAATGGATCAGGTATATAGAATCTCTGCTATCTCCCTAAGGATTGCAGAGAGTGTGTGTTTGTGTGTGTGTGTGTGTGTGTGTGTGCGCTTGCATGTGTGTGTTAAAGGTAGAATCCCCTCATTATGAACCACTGAATGAAAAAAATGTGCAAATTAATAATAATATAAAATATATTCTTTTTTCTACAATGCCAAATGCATTTACTGAATTAGTTTTTTAGAATGTGATTTTTTTCTGCCACTTTGGTATACTGCAAAGCTTTTTTAAAAATTATTTTTTATTTTATTGTTCTATGTTTCTTAGAAAAGAGTTCTAAATAGGTTATCTGTAGGTCCTAATTGCTACTTATTTGATTCATGTCACATGGAGGGTGTCTTTGCAGGGTGACTGCAGTCTGATTAGAGATCCTCCACTTTGATTTGTCTATAAATCTGTGGTCAGGGTCTCTTACAATGATAGGGCCATTATTTATTGTCTATTTTTTAAGGTGAGAAGACTAACTTTTATGATATTTTATTTTTTATTTTTATTTTTTTTAAAGATTTTATTTTATTTTTTATTTTTTAAAAGATTTTATTTATTTATTTGACAGAGAGAGAGACAGCCAGCGAGAGAGGGAACACAAGCAGGGGAGTGGGAGAGGAAGAAGCAGGCTCATAGCAGAAAAGCCTGATGTGGAGCTCGATCCCGTAACGCCGGGATCACGCCCTGAGCCAAAGGCAGACGCTTAACCGCTGTGCCACCCAGGCGCCCCTAAAGATTTTATTTATTTATTTGACAGAGATAGAGACAGCCAGCGAGAGAGGGAATACAACCAGGGGGAGTGGGAGAGGAAGAAGCAGGCTCATAGCGGAGGAGCCTGATGTGGGGCTCGATCCCATAACGCCGGGATCACGCCCTGAGCCGAAGGCAGATGCTTAACCGCTGTGCCACCCAGGCGCCCCTGATATCTCATTTTAAATTCTATTTAGGTCCTTCTTTTGTTCCTTCCTTCATTCTTTCTGTTTCTTTACATTTATATGGATGAATAGTAAATAGTATGGATACTATATTTTTGACGGAATAACTTGATCCAGATGGAAAATGATTGCCTTTTGGATATATAGCAGTAAAATTATTTAATTGAGGAAAAAACTCAATGTCCTGAAAATGATTTCCTGGGCAATGATAATCAGAGGTCTAGGGAGTTAGCTAAAGAGTTCTTTGATCTTATTTTTCTATTAAACATTTGGTTCAGAATTTTGCCACTTCATCATGTTGCCCATGGTCTCTCGAGAGACACAGTGAAATATTCAGCTTGTTGAATCTCTTAATTCTGAAATATGTTGTGTATATTGAAAAGAAACGAACAGTCTATAGACATTTTTTTTAACTCTGGAAAGATAGGCATTTTAATAATTTAGAGTTCTTGATTGACTCTTTTTTATGCCTTTTAACATACAGTCCATCAAGATTTCATGGCAAAGATGGAGAAAATGATTGTGATAATGTAATACATGAAGGTTTCTATCATAGTGTTCGAGTGTCTTTAACACATACTAAAGAAGGCAATAAATGTTAGTTCTTGTCTTTTTCTTTGAAAACTTTTCTTTTGTTGAAAATGTAAAACAAGTATTCCTAGAATAGTATTATGTAATTTCCGCAGTTATATTTTTTGTCAATTCACACAAGGATGTTTACACTCTAGTACTGAAATGAACTACCAAAAAGTGGCTCAGTCCTTAGACATTGACTCTAAGTTTAAAAGCTTTCTGCCTCCCACATACTTTCCCCCTAATTCTTTGAGTGGATCTAGGGGACTTGTGCAACCAAGTTCTTGTTCTGTGCTCAGGGAGAAAACTGTAGACGCTAACATTGAACTATCCCTCAGATGACCTAAAGAATCTATTCACGGTTAAGAAATCTGTCTCTGGGGGCGCCTGGGTGGCACAGCGGTTAAGCATCTGCCTTCGGCTCAGGGCGTGATCCCGGCGTTATGGGATCGAGCCCCACNAAGTTCTTGTTCTGTGCTCAGGGAGAAAACTGTAGACGCTAACATTGAACTATCCCTCAGATGACCTAAAGAATCTATTCACGGTTAAGAAATCTGTCTCTGGGGGCGCCTGGGTGGCACAGCGGTTAAGCATCTGCCTTTGGCTCAGGGCGTGATCCCGGCGTTGTGGGATCGAGCCCCACGTCAGGCTCCTCTGGTGTGAGCCTGCTTCTTCCTCTCCCACTTCCCCTGCTTGTGGTTCCCTCTCTCACTGGCTGTCTCTATCTCTGTCAAATAAATAAATAAAATCTTAAAAAAAAAAAAAAAGAAATCTGTCTCTGAATAGGCATTTTCTAGTTGATGAGTATCTGAAAATAGACTTTTGATTATAGAAATAAAACATTTTTCTTTTTTATAGTTATTTTTTACATTAGTGTACTTACACTTTATGTCAAGTGTTAAAGAATGTCTATGAGCCCCTTTATAAATATCTTGTGATGTTTTAGAGATAAGTGCTTTAGTATGACTTATTTAAAATAGTACCCAATTTAAGAAAATACATAAGTTACAGTAAACAATTAAAAAGATGACATCTTTTGGGCTATTTTTGGGTAAAAGAAAACATTTATGATGCTTTAATTTGTATTCCCTATAAAGACTTGATTCAAGTGTAATTAGGAGTATTTTAGGTAAGTAGTGTATGGGAACCTAACATGTTTTATCTTTTGATTTCCTGAGATATTTTTGTAACATGGCAATGTTTAAGTGTTTTGCTACTGTATAATGCCTGGAAGTTCACTGCCTCTATATTTTGTTCCTTGTCATATCATCTATCCTCAGTGTATGCTTTTTTTTTCTTAAACACACATTCCTAGAATCTTTTACATTCTCAGTGAAATATTAGACTTAAGTCCTTTGAATCTAATTTCACTGAAGTAGAATGTATTTTTAAATACATTGTAATATTGACAAAATGACTTAAGAAACTTTCTCCATTTTATTTGATCATTATTTACTTAAGGTTTATTATAAGGACAAATTTTCAGTGTTAGTAATTCACATTATGTAAATATAAAATCTGGTATTATTTTAACATTTGTACAGACCAGGAAAATCTAAAAGCTATCAATCCTAAGTCTAGCGAGGCCTCGTTTTGACTCACTTCACCTTTAGTGATCTCCTGTGATAATGAGTCATAAATTCTCCCTGTTTTTCCTGTATTTATGTTGGTTATTATCATTAATATAAAAATATTTCTAGTTTTCATGATTAGACATATGTATCAGATTTTTATGAAATACTAAAGGACATTACTGATAAGACCCCATGAGATTTAGTTCCTTCTTTGCATATCACACTTCCTGCCCAAATGCTGGTGGACTGTGGAAACAATGAGTAACATGGATCACTGTTTTAAGATACAGTATGCTGAATTCCCAGACATTAATTTAAAAATAAATTATGCTCACGAAAAGTATGTAGGGCATGTTTCTGCTAAAAAAAAAGGTCCTGGGAAAGAGTCTGAATTGGATTGAGAAGATGGAGTACCATATAAAGAATGACTCAAAGGACAGATATTTATTATACTTTCATCTTTAATTTGGCATTTAATATATTCAAAAGCTGATGCATTTTGTTTGTTAAACATAAATATATAGACCATAAATAGAAATATTTCACAGATATTTTGTTATTTAAGCAAAAAAGTCAATAAGAGTAATTTAATTAATAATAAATAATACTAATTCCTGGTATTTCATCATTTATAAGGTGTTCTCAGACATGAAATATGGGTAATAGGTTGCTGAGAGGTTCACATATATCATGTCTGAGAAAACTGAGGTACAGTGTTGCCTAAAGCAGGATGAAAAAGTGGATCTTGCTTTAATTCCAGCAGTTTTACCATCTCATGCCTTTTTCATAGTTGGTTTATAATAGAGTCAATGTGCTTTTTTTTGAAGGGCATTGTCCATATATTATTGGAAATAATAAAGCTTTTAAAGGGGAAAAGTTGTTACAAGTCTGTCATTCTCTTACATCCTTTACAGTTTCAGCAACGAGCTCTTTCCTTTCCTTGTTATTGTCCTCGTGTTTCAGGGGTACAGCCACCAGTTGGTAGCAGTGTAATTTAATCATCCATTCTGAATGGTTTGTACATTTTCTGAGGTTCAGGGAGTTGCTCTTTGCTGAAGCGTGTCCATTTATTCACTCAACAAACATTGCTAGTCACTAGAATTAATGAAATTTTTATTCTTTATTTTTTATAATGCTTTTTTATTCAAAATTAAAATTTCAATGAACTTTGCATAAATGCCATTTAAAGTTAATATTTCTCTACAAATTTAGAAACAGAAATTCACTTAATTCCTACCAGTCCTTTATCATTCTTCTAGCCAGTCATTCTGACCCTAATTATATGTATAGTTTCGGGTTATAGTGTTTTATCTTAATGTACTTCACGACTAATTCTTAGCCGGAAGATTTCACAGCTTTCGGCTTTTAGACTTCACATATAAAATGACATGCCTTTTTTTTGTGTGTGTGGAGTAAATATTTTTATAGAGAGTTCATTCTACTTTTGTAGCAGTGACAAAACATAAAGTAGAAAGTGAACACCATCAGTAATTCTGCCAGATATATTTACTTTATGGTTTTTTAAAAGTGTTTTAAATTTTTTTATTTGGAAAGTTAATTCAAAAAATTTTAAATTGTGGTAAAATATACGTAGCATGCAATTTACCACTTAACTAGTTTTTTTTTTTTTTTAAATGAATCACTATTATTTTTCTTAGGTGGGAAGGGGCAGAGGGAGAGGGAGAGAGAGAATCTTAAGCAAGCTCCATGCCCAGCCTACAGCCGGACACAGGGCCCTGAGATCCTGACCTGAGCTGAAATGAACAGTTGCTGCTTAACTGACTGAGCTACCCAGGCACCCCCCCTCCACTTAACTAGTTTTTGAGTGTACAGTTCAATAGTTATGCTGCCACCCTTTAGAAATCTTTCGTCTTGCTAAAGCGCTCTACTGCTCCCTGTAGCCTCTTGCAACTACCCTTCTCTTTTTTTTTTTTTTTTAAGGATTTTATTTATGTATTTGACAGAGAGAAAGACAGCCAGCGAGAGAGGGAACACAAGCAGGGGGAGTGAGAGAGGAAGAAGCAGGCTCCCCAGCGGAGCAGGGAGCCCCATGCGGGGCTAGATCCCAGTACCTTGGGATCATGCCCTGGGCGGAAGGCAGACGCTTAACGACTGAGCCACCCAGGCGCCCCTCAACTATCCTTCTCCTACTCTAGGTATCTCATAAAAGTAGAGTCGTATGGTATTTGTTGTTCTGTGACTCGGTTACTGCACTTAGCATCACGTCCTCCAGGATCATCCGTTGGAGCATGTGTCAGAATTTCCTTTCTTTTTTCCATTGTATGCTTTTCCAAAAAACCTCCAAAATGCTATATTATTCCCACTGCTTTGTATTTTTTTCAAACCTAACAGTGTTGCAGATGTCTTTTCAAAGACATCAGTATTGATACACCATTATGTACATATTCTTTCCATGGCTACCAAGAATGGCATGCCTGTTCTGCAGAAGGGGAAAGTGAGGCTTGAAGGCGTTTAACTTCCAGTTTATGAGTAGCAGTGTCAGAGACTAATCCAGGTTGGCTTGATTCTGGAGTCAGACTGCAGTGGTTCCTGTAGACCAAGGATGTGATTATTGAGGGAAAATGAAGCAATTTTGAAGACAAATTTTTGTGGTGCTAAAGGACCTGATTGTATGCTTTTGTTGTGGAAAGTTCCACAACTTGGATTTTATGGTTGCAGAAGGCACAAATGTCTGTCTCTAGAAACATCTTCCAAGTGTTATACTCTATTGTATTTTCTCTTGAAAATACACTCATATCTGTGTTAAGACTGGATTATTTCTGAGACAGCTGCAATTGTCCTGATCAGAAATATATTTCCAACAGCCTTTCAAAAAGCCAGAGATAAAAGAGCAGAGAGGAAATTATCTGCCTCTTATCTGAAGGACAATGAAAAGTAAAAAAATGCTGAAACTCTCAGGGGGCTAGGTCAGATATCATGATTAGTGTAGCTCATTACAAGCATTTTAGGGCCGGAAAAGACCACAGAAATAATCTAAAACTAATTCTTCATTTCATAAATGAGGTGCTGTTGTGGAAAGACCAGCCAAAGCAGTTAAACTGTCCAGTTAGGATCGAAATCTAAGCATCTTGTTTCTCAAGAATTCTTATTCAGCTATTGTTGGTGAACAGTGCCAGATTTTCTCATACCAAACTAGCTAGGTATTACTTGTATTTTATACTATGAACGTACTTCATATATAGTTTCATTGCTTATAGTATAATTGAGGAGATTTGGAAATCTTTACCAGTGGTTTACATATTTAATAAAATTTTTGAGGGCTAGACATGTATGTGGGTTGGAAATGTTTTTGTTGCCCTTGAAAGTAGTTGATTTCTCACAATTTGATTTAGCATTTACCACTAATTCTAATGTATAGGGAATGAACAAGGTAGTGTAGGCTATCAGTACTCATGGTGTCATTAGAAGTGAAGGGGGTTGGGATAAACGTTTTCTTGAATTCCCAGCCCTGATCCATCAAGCAGTTGTTGATGGAATCCATTACCTCAGTGAGTCTTGTTAATGGCAGAGACCTAATTGAAGATCAGAACTCTTTTAGAGAAAGGTTAGATCAACTATATTAAAGATTATAGAACAGGGGTTGGCAAACTGTAATCTAAGGGCCACCTGTCTGTATGGCTTTCAAGATAACGGTGTTTCTACAAAAAAATATTTTTAGATGATTGAAAATATTCAAAAGAAGAAAAATACTTTATGATATTTGAAAATTTAAGAAATCCAATTTCACAGTCTATAAATAAAGTTTTATTGCAACACAGCTGTCCTCATTTGTTATGTATTATGTATGTCCTCATTAGTATTATATATTATTTATGGTTACTTTTACAATAAAGTGACAGAGTTGAGGAGTTGTGACAGAGACCAGATGATCCCACAAAATCTAAAATATTTACTCTTTGGTCCTTTATAGAAAGAGTGTACTGACCCTTGTTACAAAACATCAAGAATGATTTATGTTTTGGAGTACCATGGATAATTTGTGACTTTCTTTGCTTACCAAAAATTTGAGCTGAATACTACCGTATTTCCTGAAGAATTTCTCCACTGTTTTTTTGCCTTCGGATCAACCCACAATAGTCCATTCATGACCGTTTTTCGTGACTTTCTTTGCCTATTTTCCATCAGTTCCTTTTGCCAGCCAGATGAATAGACCAAAATCACACAGGAAGGTCTGTAGTTTGCCTAAAGAAACTTTCTACAGAGGGATATGTCTGGCTTGGGTACTTCTCTGTTCTAGAAACATGGATTTTGATTGTGATCTTTCCAGTAGAGCTATGATTCAAATGTATATACAATGACCTTCATTTTCAAAGTGTAAAATAAACAAGCATATTTATTGTTGTATACATATTATGGGAGGAAAATCTTAATCTTTCATGTTTTTCTCAGGCATTTAAAAAACTTTTCAGTTATGTTTCTTATGGCAATTTTAAATCAAGATTAATTGATGTATGTTCTTTTTTATTGGTTAGCCTTAAACATTTAAACCAATGTCTCTTTTTACAGTCATTTTTTGCTGGAGTAAAATTATCAATGGTTAGGCCACTAACCTCTTATAAAAGTTACTTCCTTCCCTCTTCCCAGCTGTGGTTACTTGATGTCAGCTCTCCTGGGGCTCACATAAGAAAGGAGTGGCCCTGCTATGTTACAGGAGGTCTGAATCTTGTAGCCTCTGAGAGTTTGGTATCATGCCAGCATTGCCACTGTTCTTTTAAAGCATAATCAACAGTTGTTGTCTATCCAGAAAGAGTGCTTATCTGAAGATTTAGAGTTTGGTAAAGTGGATCTTCAATCAGGTTTTACTATGCCTTTAGTCATAATCCTGCTTTTGTGCTTGCCAATGATTCTTAACTTTGTATTGGAGATTGTATAGCACTGGTCTGGGTCATGGTATTGAGTTGAGCAGTTGAATTCCCTTCTTATTTCATAGGGCTGTTTTGTGACCTGGTTGGTCCTTGATGGTCCTCTGTCTTAGCTTACTTAAAAGTTTTGAGATATGGAGGTAGCTCACTCACAGGAGGAATTGGTTTCATCTGTTAGAATCTTCTTCATTCAGAGAATTGTTTTTGTAGTGGAGCCATCTCACATTATGGGGTAGGCCATGAGCTAGCCTTGGGGCTTGATAAGCAAAGCCAATGAAGAAGGAAAGAATATGAAAAGGAAATGCTGAAGCAGATGCAAGCTGGAGTGGGTGGTAAGAAGTCTGGGAGAGCAGTGACATCTTAGGTAAAATTTGTTCTGACTTAGACTTAGGGGAAGTTGGGATGAGGCATAACATTAAGGCATTTTGACTCAACTCTGAGTTGTTGGTGAGGAGGGTGAGAATAGAGACCAGAGGGGAAACCCCATGTTATCATTTTTGCAATGTGGAAAAACAGGGTGAGCATTTATAATCTACCTCTGGGGTTTTAAAATGTGCAATAAAGTGAGTTATTGAATGGGTTGGAAATATGATGTAAATATTATGATAAGGTTATGGTTTACAGGTTTAAAGAGGGAAGAGTGAAGTGGAAATCATGTTCTTTCTCCATTTTGGGGGAGGGTGAAGGGCTATGGACTCACGTATCAGGAACTATTCCAGGTAGGAAAGCCATGAAAGGGAGAGAGAGGAGAGCCCCTGAGCTGTCATCTACAGAAAACTTGGCACTCCCTGTCCAGGCCATCTCAGTCATGTCTGGGAAGGAGTCTCCTTCAGAAGCTTTTTTTTTTTTTTTTAAAGATTTTTAAATTTATTCATTTGAGAGAGACAGAGGGAGTGAGAGCACAAGCAAGGGGGGGGGCAGAGGGAAAGGGAGAAGCAACTCCCCGCTGAGCAGGATGTCCACCTCAGGGTTTGATCCCAGGACCTCAGGACCATGACCTGAGCTGAAGGCAGACACTTAACTGACTAAGCCACCCAAATGCCCCCAGAAGCTTTCTTGCTGGAACTCAGGGCTTGTTGTCTTAAGAGGGGTGACCTTTATTGTGAACCAATAGGCAGGGCCTCCCAACAGTTACTTCTGTGTTTTGTGGGTGTTTGCATTTGTCTGAATTACTGGGGGGCCTATCTAGAGAGAAACAGTGGACCTGTAAACAGTTGGAGGCTCCCTTGGAGTATCAGCCATTCAACGTTAAATGCACTGGATTTGGACAATACACCCTGGCTCCCTGGTTTCCCACCCTTGAGGTGGGTCTGTTCCCAGAGTTCCAGCAGGATGGAAGAGGGGACGGTGTGGACTAGAGGAAGAGGAGCAGTTACCTGCAGGGAGTTACTTGAGTTTTCTCGTCCAGCTGTAATTGGTTTACAGTAGAATTCTAGATCACTGGTGTTGAACTAGATTATAATTGAATCAACCTCCTCATTTTACCAGTGAGGGGAATGGACTCCTACAGAGGTTCCAGGACTTAGAGAGGAAGTGAGTGGCAGTGTTGAGACTAGGCCTTAGGTCTCTTGATTCAGTAACTATGCTTCTTCCAGCCTGGAGCATGAAAGGTTAAATTATAGCAGGAATCTGAGACGGGGCGGGGGGGGGGGTTCCGGGGGTAATGAGGACGGCGGCTGACTCNGTTAAATTATAGCAGGAATCTGAGGGGGGGGGGGGGGGGGGGGGGGGTTCCGGGTGTAATGAGGACTGCTGCTGACTCATCAATAAGTTGCCGTTAGGACAGTGATCCCTCCCTGGGCCATAGGCTAGAACAGGTGACCTGAGAAGAACCTGTGACTCCGATGACTCAAGTTGCTACTTGCTGAAGAGGACTATGATGTAATTGTTGCCGGGGGTGGTGTGTGTTGGGGGGGCTGCATCTAGACATACCAGCGAGTCTCCTTTGCTGAGAGTGGAATGGGGATAGAGAAGTTTCTTGGGGAGGAAGGTAAGGGGAACTAGTTAAAGGCCTTCCTCCTGAGTGACCTGTGAAGTTGGTCAGAGGAACTTGCTCAAACCCGGGCCAGGAAAGTAGTATATACCGTGACATTTGGAGAACTGAAAAGTAGAGAGGGATGGACTTGGTGGTTGCTGGGAGTGCTGGGAGTAGTTCTGGTCCTTTTATGGTTATAGCTTTCTGCGCTTGAGTGCTTATTTCTGCTTAACTGGGTGGTACAGTTCTCATTTTAAACTGTCACAATGGCTTTGAACATTACCTTTCATTCTGGTTCTGTTTAATTTTTCTATATGTTGAAATTAAACATAGACTATAAAAGAATTTTTGTAAACTGTGAACTAAAATATTTGGGAAATTGCACAATTGGTTTTATTGGAAAGAATGATCTTAATTTTTGGAAATTCTTCTTGTTTTGTTTTGTTTTGTTTTGCTTCCATTTGTTGATCACCTACTCCTTAGAGGCAGAGTCATGTAGGACTCCTAGCTGGGCTGCTTCGGTTGAACCCTGGCTGTGCTCTGTTTAGTGTGTGACCTTAGTTAAGTGATTGATTTACCCTCCATGCCTCAGTTTCCTCATCTCTAAAATGAGGACAGTACCTTAGAAGGTTGTTGTGAGGGTTAAATAAGTTAACACATGATGTAAGACAATGCCTGGTACACATAAGTACTACTTACACCTTAGCTCTTTATTTACATAAATAAAGGCATTGACGTAGGCCCTTTGTCAGTTTTTGAGCCAACAGAGGCTCAGAGGGATTTAAAAACTTGCCTGAGATTATCCAGCTAATAAGTGGCCAAGGTGTGACTTGAACCTTCCCTGTCTGACTCAAAGCCTGGCTTTTAACCACTCTGCTGGCTTTTTGAGGTGTGGCGAATCACTTAACTGTAGGTTGTAGGCTTTTAAAAAATTTTTTATTTTTTTATTGGAATATAGTTGACATACAATGTTACATTAGTTTCAGGTATTTAACATAGTGATTCAACTTCTCTATATATTATGTAATGCTCACCACAAGTGTAGCTACCATCTGTCACCATACAATGCTATTATAATATCATTGACTGTATTCCTTATGCTGTGCCTTTTATCCCCATAACTTATTCATTCTATAACTGGATGCCTGTATCTCCCATTCCCCTTCTCCTATTTTGCCCATCTCCCTCCACCGTGCCCCCGCAACCCTCAGTTTGTTCCCTATATTTACAGGTCTGATTCTGCTTTTTGTGTTCTTTATTTATTCATTTGTTTTTTATATTCCACATATAAGTGAAATCATATGGTATTTGTCTTGACTTATTTTACTTAGCATAATACCCTCTAGGTTCATCCATGTTGTCATAGGTGGCATGATCTTGTCCTTTTTAATGCTGCATAATATTCCATTGTGTGTGTGTATAACATGCATACCACATCTTCCTTATCCATTCTTAGGTTGCTTTCATATCTTAGCAATTATTGTAAATAATGCTGCCATAAACATAGGGGTGCATATATCTTTTCTAGTTAGTGTTTTTGTTTTCTTTTGATAAATACCCAGTAGTTGTAATTATTAGACCATATGGTGTTTCTATTTTTAATTTTTTGAGAAACTTTCATACTGTTTTCCAGAGTGGCTGTACTAATTTACATTCCCACCAACAGTGCATGAGAGTTTCTTTTTCTCCACATTCTCAACACTTGTTATTTCATGTCTTTTTGAGTTTAGCCTATAGATTATGGGTTTTATAGCTGTTTGCCCATCTACCCATCTGTCTTGTACCTTCTAATTTGGATTTTTTATTATGTTCTCATTTTGTCAACAAAATGCATTTCCTTAAATCTTCTGTAATTTCAACAAGAATTATAAAATATAAAGTAGGATAAGAATAAAACAATTGCTCTTAATATAATGCTATTCAAATAATTAGGGAAGAACTTTAAAAAGCCATGCTAACAGTACCAAATTCTGAAAGGCATAAAATGTCATTTCTTGTGACATCTGATAATGGCTATCAGTGTTTCCACACACTTCTAAGTTTTGTGGAAATTAAGACAGTTATTATTAGGCATCTCGAATTTACCATTTTAAAACAATTATGGCATTACTGTTTTAACCATGTGCACATCTTAATTACCAGGAAGAAACTATATCAACTTTTTATAGCTCATGGAAAGCTTTCTAATCTCTACTCTAGATTAAGATAAAGAGAATTAAAGCCTGAGAAGTGAGACAGGGCTGCTTAGCAGCAGTGGCAGGTGGGGTTGATGAGAATTAACAGCTTTTGACTGTAAGCAGAATGGTGGTGTAATGGGATCTGCTTATGGTAATGAAGCATTGACTAGATGGTTGCGTGACATGATGTTTTCGCATTTATTTTATAAAATTATTGGGGAGATCTGTTTAATGATGCTATTGAGCCCAGTATTTTTAGACTTCGGTAGGATACGTACTTTTGATATTGAGTTGAAAATTAGAAATCATATTTTATAGTATTGTCAATTTGTAATTATCTTGTGGAGAAACTTATTCTAAGTAGCAAAATAAAAACAAAACAAAACCACTCTAAAGAACCAATACCTTATCTTTCTTAAAGTAGGTGCAATTTGAAGGAGTATTTAAAATATCTCTAAATTGGAAATTGTCCAAACATTCACGTTGCTCAAAAAAAAAGCTGATATAGTTTTTTAAAGTTTATTTATTTATATCTTGTCTTTGGGCAAGGTAAAGAATTGTATCAAGATGAAGTAGCCTTTGTTAAAGTTTATTTAAAGTTTTAGCCAGGGATATGCTCAAGATCAAAACAACTGGCAGTGAAGGAAAAGATGGCTCAGTGTATATGGCAATGTGACATTAAAGATTATGTCAGATAGAGTCTGTCTAGGAATGACCATATGTCCTTTCCATCTGACGTCTGTTTCAGGACTCAGACAAATGAGTCAGAGGTTTTAGATCTGCTTTGAAGAATTGTTCTTTCATCGCCTTTAGTAGGTTTGTTTACAAATTAATCAAATTTGTTTCAAGTGGATCAAATGTGCATACATTCAAATGAATGGACATAATGGCAAAATTATATTCTTCTTAAGAATTTGGACAATTACACCTTTCAGGTTATATGGGTTTGTACCATTGAGTACTAGGATGAAGTATAGATATCTTGTGTTCTTTTCACTTAGAGAAAGGATTTTTTCCCCTAGTTTTAAATTAATTATAAAGGATGAAATAGGAAGGAATAATGGTTCTTTTCTAAGAGAGACTTTTCTAAGATGACTTTAAAAGAACAGGCAAAGGAGAGCAGAGCCACGTCAGTTGTGGCTTGAGTTCGAGATAAGCAGAAGTGTGTGTGTGTGCTTAACGTCACATGGCAGGAGGCTTTCCCCAGAGCAGTTTGCCTGTCCAGGGAGCTGTTTCATTTTGTGTCTGATAGAGCTGTACTTTGGAAAATACCCGGTCCCCTGCCTGTTGCTTCATTATGGATTATACAGGTAAAATTAAATTTAAAATATTGTCCAGCCATGTAGAATTATTTAAAATAAAATATTTTGCATTTAAATTTAACAATTATGTTGATGTGTTTGTATTTTTTAAAAATATCCTGTATGAATTTGTTGTATACAAATTTTGGTTAATTTAGGATAAGCACTTAAGGGAATTTGTCAGATATACCCTTGCTTTTTCTATTACAGTTTGGGTCATACTCAGACAGACTTAAAATAAAATGCAATCCGTAATTAATTCTCATGCCTTCCCTCTGGGCCAGAAGGTTTAGAGTACAAACATCTGAGTTCAGATTATGCCACACAAAGAATAAAATATACACGCCATCTACAGAGAGCTTCTGGTTTCTGTAAAATATTTTTGGCATTGTGATAGTTGTTTCGTGCATGTGTGTGGCTCAGTCTTTTAGATAGAGTTGATATAATGCGGTAATTGGAGAATTTCAGTTTTTATCCCAAATTTTCTGAGTATTAATGTCCAGAAATTTCAGAGGGATAACTAGCCTTTTTCTTTTTTAAACTGCATAACCTTGTTCCCAAATTCTAGTTTCTGATTGGTAAATTGGTACAGTTGTTAAGGTTAGACTAACCATGGGTGCTGGTTGCTGGGTAAGTGGGGGATTCCCTTGGATCAGGTGGGGTGAAGGCAGGATTAGGAGGTGAGGTGATAAGAAGGAAAGGACATATGTCTGCCAGAATTTGTGAGCAAATTCAAAAATTAATTACCTTAATTCAAAATTATATTGCCTTAAATTTGAATTTTTGGGTAATGGTGACACTGTTTTCTGACAGATTCCTTTTAAACTAAAGAACAAAGTCTTTTGGAAGATTTTCCACTAGGGGAGAGACCCACCTTCCATACCCAGTATAATGATAAAATCCCAGTGTGCATTTAGATTAAGCTCTATTTACATTCTCTATAAATGATCCCTTTTGATGTATGTGTGGATCTTTGACAATATGGTCCCAAATCGTGAAATTTTTATGAAATTGATAATTTAAAATGTAACTTTTAGGAGCTTGTTATGTAAAGGACTTTTGTGTTAAGTATTTTTTGAAGATAAAACATTTTAAAGTAATTAACTGCCTCAAATCTTTTTTTCTATAAATCCATATTTTCCTGTTTTAGAGTTTCTTTAAAGCAAGTATGAGTGAGAGAGAGAGAGTGTGTGTGTGTGTGGTGTGTATGTGTATATTTTGAATTTTTTTCATAAGATTAGTGTATCAGAATTTTTGTTTCACAGCTCTGAAATAAAACATACTTACCTTTTAGAAGGCTCACTGTATGTGTGCTACTCTGTAGAAGCAGAAGGGGACATACTTTATAGCCATATGCAAAGAACTAAAATTTCCAAAATCGTACCAGGGAACTTTACTATGTTTTCAGTTAGGAATTTGTACCTATTTTCCGAAGAACAGAATCATTGATTCTTTCATTTTTCTATAGTTTTTATATTGCCACTAAACAACTTCTATGTTGTTTTTAGGTAATAATTTATAAATATTTAGGTGGTATTCCAAAAGACACACAACTTTAACATGCTAAGTAGACATCAAGAGGAATACTAAGGAAACTTTAGTGTGAACAAAGATTCCAGGGAAATTCCAGATATGACACTTTCAAAATTAGTATTGTGTGTACTCTACAGAGAATATGTGGTTTAAGTTCTTACATTAATAGATAAATTAATTAAGTTAGTTGTCTGATGTGGTAGGAAGCTATTTTGGATGTTGTCTTCTATGCTGATTTTTATAAACATTTACATAATTGCAAATATAGGTACATTTACTCTAGTAAACTGCAAGAAGAATGCATTTGTTTTCAGTTCATGGGAGAGTGAATTCTTTTGGATTTGAAAGGAGAATTTATTTTGCGGTCAGCACAGTTCGTGAAGCATAACCACTTTGTACTTAATGACATCATCATAGCACTGAAGGGGTTATCATGCAACAGAAAATGATTCTTGATGACTCAAGAATAGACTTATTTATTTATTTTTTCTTGGAATGCTCTTTCTCCCACAGGATTTCCATGTCGTGCATGTGGTTTCCTTTCAGTTTTTTCAGGTCTCTGTTGAAATGTCACCTTTTAAGGGTAGCATTACCTGACAGTTTTACCTGAAATAACTCTCACATTCAGTCACTCCTCAGCCTCAAGTTCCTCTTATCTTTCTTTTTTAAAATTTTTTTATTTTTAAATTTTTTTATTATTATATTATGTTAGTCACCATACAGTACATCCCTAGTTTTCGAAGTAAAGTTCCATGATTCATTACTTGTGTATAACACCCAGTGCACCTCCTTAATAATGCAATACGTGCCCTCCTTAATACCCATCACCACATATCTTTCTTTATAGCACATGCCATCACCTGACATATTACATATTTGTTTGTCTCACCTACTAGACTATGAGTTCCATAGAGGAGGGGGTTTCTTCTTGGCTGTACCCTTAGAGTGCAGAACAGTAAGCTCCCAGGAAATAGTTGTTGAGTGATTTATGAATGGGTTTCCTCTAAAAATGACTATTGACTTGGGTTTAAGATTTTCACTACTATCTTTTTTTATCCAACAATGATGATTTTGGCCACTAAATTATTTTCAATATTGCTCTTTCATTGCTAATTTTATCCTGAAATTATAGTACTCTCTTTACTAATGGGAGGGAAAGGTTGCAGGCAGATAGGCATAATTAGGCAGAATTGATAACTCAAAGATCACTTTGGTTTTGGAATGCATTATGTGATTTTTTTTTGGAGGGGCATGGAAGATATCAGATCAGTTTTAGTTCATTATATTTTCCTTAGGCAACATGTAAAAATTTGTCTTCATTACCTGAGCTCATCTCATGCTAGCTGCCTGGAGGAGAGAATTAGAGCAAAATAAGTTTTTGGACTCTATTTCGTCAAAAATGGGCCTTCCCTGATGTGGATTCCAACCTTCTAAAATATATAGAAATACCTCTGGCCTAGAGAGGTTATAGAAACCTTAATAGGAGTCAGAGGTTGTCATTTGTGTCCAGTTTTGCTGGCAAGTGAGATACCTAATGTTTTTTAACATACTGACCCTGTTATGGCTCTCTAAAAAGTTGACTTCTTGAAAAATATAGCAGACTTTAACTTACTCTCAGAAATCAGCACCAAGAAATAAGTATAGGCACTCAGAAAAGTGCATTTATATATGCGTATATACACTCTAATGTATAAGTTGAAGAAAGGAGCTACATCAATGACTTGGCAAAGCAGTTATTGCATATAGACTGTGGCCTCTGGTGGAAAATATCTCTTACCCGGGATCATTTTCTCATTCTACTTTTCCTCTTGCCTTTCTGTTGGCCACATCCATCCACCATTTGTGCGACTGTTCGTGTACAACATCTGGTATGCAATTTAAAATAGATCTTATGTAAGATAATCTGGTTTTAACCCTTTTGAATGGTATTGTCCTTTTGTACTTCCTGCAGTTACATCTTAACACCATTATTGATATTCTCCACTGGTTGTTACCATGACCAATCATTTAGGAGGGATGGATTTTTCTCAATTCTTGCATTTTTCAGCATAGTCCTTTCTGTTATTTTTAGCTTTCTCTGGTGACCTTTCTCTTTTAAGAATATTTTTCTCCACATTTTCAGTTGATTTCTATTTTCCTTGTCTTAGTGGAATACTTTAAAGTATTATTAATTTTCAAGAAGCATTATGGAAGAGTGGTTAAGAGCATATACTTTGGAACCAGGCAACCTAGGTTTGAATTCCAGGTTATCATTTGGTACTTGTGTGACCTTGGGAAATTATTTCACTATCTATAAAATATGGATCCTAAAGACATCTATGTCTTAGGGTTGTTATAAAGGTTCAATAAGTTAATACATGTAAAACTTCCAGAATAGTATATGGCACATTGTGAATATTCAGTAAATGGTTATTGTTTTTCTTTCCTATAACAAAATATTTGTTCTTTATCTTATGTAGTATCATTGCACTTTCTTCATAACGGTTTAGCATTTTCAGTAAGCAAAGGTCAAATTACCTTGAATAAATTATGCCATATCCACACAATGGAATATTATGCAACCATTAAAAGGATGAGATGGATCTTAGTGACCAGAAAAGCAATTAATGATATTTTTAAATGGTAATTTGCAGTTCCACATTCATATCAGAATTTAACGTTTAAAAACTGTCATATAAAAACATGTCTATATAAATGTAAGAAGATATTGGATGAATGGCTGGAGAGGAAACTTGAGCTCTTGAATTTCCTATTTTATATGATTTTTGAAGTGTGGGATTGTGGGAATACACACACACTTTTTGTGCATTTCAGTGTTTTTAAAACATTAAAATTTCTTTCTTTGCATGTGTTGGATAGATACTCCAATGAAAGTTTACATACTTCTAGTTTAAAAAAAAAACAGTTTTCTAAGAGTAAAGGCAATGCAGGAAGAGTTTTATTTATCAAGTGGGTCAAGAGACAAAATAACAATACCTTCAGTTATTTCTTTGCAGGAGTAGATTAAAAAGAAACTTGTTGGTCCCGTGTGCCCACCTACACACAGGTGTACAGAGGTGTGTGCACACAGCCTTAAATTAAAATGACTGAGTTACTCTGGAAAAGGACAGGAATTCTCATAAGGCAAAATGAAGAAAAATAAGGCCAAAGGAACGGGATAAGAGAAATATATGTTGATTATATATATTCCTAGAGCTATGGTTTTCACATTTGAATAATAGTTGCAACATAACTAATAATGTAATTGCTAACATTTGAGAGCTGACTGTGTGTCAAGCAGTGTTCTGAACACTTACACTGTTATCTTACTGTTAATATGTGGGTATATTTGTGGGTATATTTTTATGCTCAAAGTGTGTGTGCAATAGTATACATATTTTCACATAATTGCGATTGAGTGTACAGCCCTTGATCTGTCAGTCTAGCATAAGCGTAGAGAAAAAACAATGAGTTCTCTAGTTATTTTTAAAGGTAGTCTATTTTTCTCTTTTCTGATATTCTTAATTCCCTTGAAAAGTTTTACATGCTGCATACAACCAGGAACCCCAATCTGCATGATATCTTTGTGGTTAGTTGCTGTAAAGCCAATATTTAAATTTCTTTGAGGTCTTTTTTAGTGCCTTGTGTTACAGGATGAGGATCTCGTCAGGAGGGTGAATATATATGTGGCTCTGGGTCTTGTACATTTTGTGACAAAGGAATTCCCCTTTGAACCGCCTGCTCCCCTGAAGCCCCTGGAGCCTCTGGCTCAAGCAGCGCCGTCAGTCTGTGCAGTGTCTCTGACGTCATCGGTGTATGCATAAGCCCTGCTATTGTCTTACTGCTACAGCAGGGCTGGGGATTGCAGTATCCGCTGTTGCTGCTGCTCCCAGTCTTGTCCCTGCTGCTACCTAGTCCTGCCTCACTGCATCCCAGAAGAGCCACGTTGGCTTGCCTTTCCCTATTGGATTTTCAAAAGCGGCTCTTCGGTTTTTGTGCTGTAGGAGACCTTGCTTTTCAATCACACGGGAGAACACTGAAGCTTGTAAGAGGAGAATCTGGCAGCTGGACACAGCTTGGACTGCATTGTGTGTCTTCATGACCCCTGCTGTGTAGCGGCTCATCTTTTCACTCTCACACGTACACTCTCCTCGATTTTATTTCCTTCCTTTTTTTTCTTTCTTCTAATTTTTTTAAAGCAGCCTCTGGAGCCAGCCATGTTTGGCACTGAATCTTCATGTAAGTAAATGGATCCCACTTCTTTGCTATTTAGAAATCTGTTTGCTGTCAAGGTTTCATTGGCTTGGACTTCGTATCACTTTGCCTTAGGTCATTAACAGCCTTTGTATTTTGGCTCTAATTACAAAGGAATTGGTTACAGGGAAGCGACTCCTCCTTAACTGGGTTATTCATCCTTAAGGCCAGGGATGTCAGGGTGGTCAAAACCAGGCCTTTAAGAGGGAGGAGGGAGGAAGACAGGAATCCAGGCAGTCTCCCCAGAATGTGGTAATTGATGGGATCAAGTCTGTCACTGATGTATTGTGGGTTCTATAATGGTCCTTAAACCTAAAGTAGAAGCTGGGAGGATCTGAGATGATAGTGTTTATTAGAAAGGGAAAGAGGGTTTATAGTTTTTATCTAAAAGGAAAACAAAAAGGTGTCATTATACCCTCTTCCTCCATATTTTTACAAAAGCATAGGAGTAGACATTGTATGCAAATTTAAGGAATAAGAAATAATTGTAGAGATTTTTTTTTTTTTTACACAATGGTTTCAATGTTGATATGCTGGCTAGCGTCACAGTCCAGCAGCATCGTATCTGTCTTAAAACTTATACAATGAAATTGCTTTGGTGCAGAGCAGGCCCTGCACAATGGGCTGGGCTGGACAGCACTTGTAGACAGCTACAATTGGTATTTAAAAAATGATGACCAGCCTGACTAATTTGAGTATTATTTAATGTTGGATATAGAATAATATAACTTATCCATGCAGTCATACAGGCTTTGCAGAATATTTTGTCATGATCCATAAGCAAAGGTGACTGTTAAGTATTTCTGAAGAGACTCAACCTGCTCGCCTAGAACATTAAAAATTGGCAAGACACCGTCTTTGTGGGGAGAAGGGGGTTGGGGCAGGAATTTAGGAAATGCATTTCTTAAGAATTTATAATCCAACCTTTTCTTTCTGATCTCAGGTGATCAGTGTGCCTATTTGTGTGCAGCTGATGATTGTTCTAGAGTAGTTGTATTTCAAGAGAGCTTATAATCCTCAGTTTTTTGTTTCTCGATTGGTTTTTTTTAAAGGATTGATTATTTTTGTTGTTTCACACGGAAGCTTCTCATTGCTGAAATTAACCACACTGACTAATGAAGGTCAAGATAGAATAACAATGAGATATAATGTTCCATTCAGCATATGATAATATTATTTTCTAATAATTTAAAAATATTTTTGAATTCACTTTTAATGGTACATCTGGAATTATTGTCACACAAGAAGTAGGAACAGATTATTAAGTGGCAAAGACTTTCTACAGTTTCATTTTAGTCATGGAATTTTGTTTAGGTAGGAGCCTAGGTATGGACAGAGATATTTATCTACTGAAGGAAAATTAGTCTTATTACTTTGTTTAGCTGAAAATAGAAGTTGAAATTCAGTGTGGGAGTCTTTGAGCTCTTGGATTAGGGACTCTAACAATGTCTGGCCAGGTTTACTAAGCAGACACAGCCTTTCTTGATTTTCAAACCTGATCTTTTAATAATGTCACCCATGTGCTATGTGGTATGTTTGGAAACTGCTGGTTGCTTTTGGTCTCCGTAGCTACCAGATTACTGAACAGACAGAATACCATTCAGAAGACAGAACACCATCATGCAGATTTTTGCTTTTTTTTTTTTTTTTACCTAATTAAGTTTTGCTTCTTGCTTATCACTGGAAGACCATAGATAGGTTCGCATTGTAAGTGATAATCATTAAGTGTTGAGAATGGACTGTCTTCTTTTGATAAGGAGATGCCTCAAATCTATACTCAGAGTTAAGACAAGTGTATTTTCTTTCTGTTTTGAGGGATGGCTGTCTAGGCCTTTAATTTCTGCTTTTTGGAGGCTTTATAAGCTGAAACTGTCTATTTTTAGAATATTCAGAAAATAAGTCACATTTCAAGTTCTAATTAGTTCAGGAGGGATCTTCAAAACCAACTAAGACATTCTCACTAAATTTTATAATAAATGCTTGTTTATCTACCCTATGTACAGAATTGTGCTAGATCCTGGAAAGGTCATTTTTTTCTAACATATTCTGATTTCATTATTCTTATTTTTGATTTCTGGTTGTAGTACTTTGTTTGTATTGGATGCTTTTACTTTTTAAATTGAAGTATGGTTTACATAAGATAAAATGTGTAAGTCAAAGTATGCAGCTCAGTAAATTTTTGCCTATGTTTATACTCATGAAGCCACACCTCAGATTAAGATACAGAATATTTATATTACTCCAGAAAGTTCCTTTGTGATGACCTTTCCCAGTCAAAAGGAAATCACTATCCTGACTTCTTTTGCTTGTGGAGTCACATGTAAATGGCCCTTGTAAATGTTCTCTCCCTTGCTCTTTGCCTGCAAGAGAAGGAAATGTCAATGTCCTCATTTTTCAAGTACTAGAGTAAGTTGATTTTATGTTTCAGACCTTTGTAGTCAGGAAATTTTAGTAGCTGGTATCACGTTATAACATGTTCTGTGTCACTAAAATAGTATTGCTCCATTTAAATACCAAAAGACCCCTCCCCTCAGCACACACATACAAAAGCCTTAAAAATGTAAAAAAATTTACCTGGAAGAGTAGACTACTTGTTCTTCAAAGTTAAAGACTTACATAGCTTTGACATCAGAATTAATAAATACTATCACATTGTTTTAGTGAATATCTTTTGATATTATTCTAGTGAATATCTTTAACAGTGCCAGTCTCAGTTTTTCTGACTTAGGGGATCTGAATCTCCTTGGTTGTGTAGATTGGCTACTGTCTATTTTGGGCCCACTTGGAATGCCAGTGTTCTATCTTATATGTGGATTAATCCTTACAAAGCAGGAAGTGTATGTAGCTTCTGTAGCTCTGTTACCATCTTGAAGTATTACACTGAGCTTTTCCTTTACTGAAATTTCCCATGTCTAAAAATGGGAGTAGTATGTCTGCTCTTTATCTGCTTTGAGGAAATGCAATTTTAGTTTCTGTGGTCAGAATAATTTAGGTTTAAGAAAAAAGTACTATCAGTAAAGTTTTGTTGAAGGAAGTAGTTATTAAAATGCATATTTTTGATACTTAATTTGACTTAATGAAATCTAAAAACCATAAATTGAATTCTACAAAAATTTGAAAATTTTGCTTTTCTCTTAAAATTTTATAAAGGGACAGAAAAATTTCATCTTTTCTTTTGGTGGAATAAAGAAAACTGGTTTTGTACTACTGTCATTTGGTTACATCCTTCTTGATAAAGCCAGTTATTCTGCAAAGTGTAAATACTTCAAGTACAATGAATATTTATTCAATTAGCATTTATCTGGCTCAGTCCTCCTCCCATCTCCCCTCCCATGTTTAACTTTTTCAGGCCTCAAGGGTACCATTTAAGTTGTGCTGTGGTGGGAATTGTGCCCTGGTTGAACACATTAATATGTCTTCCAAAGAACCTGCCTCATTAGTCCAGTGAAGAGAGCAACAAGTTACCTTTTGAGAAACAGCATGCCTCTGGGCAAGTCATTTAATCCCTCCTTCCAAGATTTTGTTATAGTTGTAATAAATTTAAAAGAACATCTAGTGTGTCTGTGAAAGGGAAAAAGAAACTAACGTGCCAATAAAGCGGTAGGATTTAGTGAGCTTAGTGGTGATGGGGAAATGGTGGATGTGTATGTCAGGATGTCAGTTCTCTTTAGCTCTAGTGTGGCTGGCCCTGCCATTGTCTGGATGCCCACATCACCTTGAGTAGGTAGCTAGATGCTGGAAGGGATTTGGGATACATGTGATGCCCCATGTGATTTATTTTTGATGGGCACCAAAAGTTCAGCTCTTGCCCTTTGTTTTCATTACTGATGAATGCATTAAGTTGAAACTGACAGCTTCTCAGTTTTAATAGTGAGTGTGGTACCGTGTTTCTAAGAATAATGTAATTATCTCAAATTTTGAGCCATTGCATAGAAGATAGTCAAAAGAATATACTCTAGCAACATTAGGTCACCAAGAAACTATACAATTAAACAGGCATCTCTTTGATAGAGAAACAAATGAGTCACACTCCTTTCTTTACATGCATTTCAGGGCCATTCTTGATAACCAGTCATACATGAGATTAAACTTGGGTCTATTGTATTGGTGTAATTTCTGTGAATCAGTTGAGATGTTAATAATTACCATGTTCATTCAAAAATGACTATTCACAACTGGACCATTATTCAATATAAGTCCTACTTCTTATTAAATAATTATGTCGGGGTGCTGTTTTTGCTATTAGTATGTTTGACATTCTAGTGCTATATTTTCCCCCCTTTATTAGTTTTTGTCATATGGAACAAGATAATTTAGGAATACAGCCATTTCCCTTTCCTATAGGTTCAATTGGCTTTTAGTACTTAGCTGCGTTGGATTTTAGATGCTTTCATCTTACATAAAGCAAAAGTACAAATACTTACGTATACATATAAAAACTTAACCTCTACATCAGCACTCAAGCAGTGAAAGAAAAATATTATTCTACATGACTTTAGATAAGTAGAATACCACAGACTGCTAATGTCACAAATATGGGAAAATAATTATAGATAACAGAGATTTATGTTAGGACATGGTCATACAGGAGCCTGGGAGAGCTAAATAAAACTCATATAACATTTGACTTGTTTTGCAAAAATTTTTTCTTTTCTTTCCTTCTGACAATATAAGTTCTGATGTGAAATTTCTTTTGGGTTTCTTGCCTGTTAATAGTTGACATTGTAATTTTTAGTATCAAGAAAATATTTTAAACTAAATAAGATAGAAAAATATTTTTCTTCTGGATATTTATATACTTATTCTTCTAATACAGAAATGGAATTAAGATACCCAATGGTTATTTTCAAATTCTCAGATTACTTATTTTCACTTGAGTATTGGTTTCCCTAATTGTTAGTCTATAGTTTGTTCAGCAGAAATTACACACGAGTTTTCAGTGATCTGTTGTTTTCATTGTCACAATGGACCAGATTCATATCCTGTATAAACCATGGGGAGTCTATGGGGAAAAATGACCATATATGGAAACTTTCCCCATAGACTCCCTATGGAGTTACACAGGATGTGAATAGGATTCATTGTTGTTATGGATTCTGAGTTGGAAAAGTCACTACTAATGTGTATTTTTAACAAGAATAATAGACATTGCATTAAATTATATTCAAATACTATTAAATTTTCAATATAAGACTATATGGAGCATAAGAATATGAATTGCCAATTTAAAAATTGTTTTTCAAAAGTATTGCTATCCCACCATTTTTTCCCTAACAAATATAAAGCATTTATTAACATGTTTATTAATATGTTAATTAAGAAATACACAAATTTTGAATTATTTGCAGGTCCTGTGATGTAGTCCTAACTGCTGTGCTAGAATAGTGAATTATAATATTTTCTGTATAGAGATTTTGCTTGTATTAATAATGGATTCACGTAATTGTGAACTGTCAGACGAAGATACAGTTTAATACATGTTGTAGAAATGGCAACAACTATGTGCCAGGTTCAGTGACTAATCAGTGCAGATGCCTGGATTCAAATCTTGGCTCTACTATATTCTACCAGGGTTTGGCCACCTATCATCTTAGTTCTTCTGGCCCAAAATATGGCTTATCCTATGAACTCTTGATATTAGGGGATCTCGGTGTTAGGGGAATCACCTTTTTTGGGACCGGACATTTGTACCAAGGTAACACTTACCAAGGGTCATCTGTGGAGAGTAGACTTCAGTGTTGAGAAAGACTGGCTAAAGAAAGGGAAATGTCACTTTCTAAGACTGGATGGAAGTTCTTTCATGGAAGTCTTTGAAGGGACTTAGTGGGAGTTCTGAAGAGAGGAGACTGGATGACACTGGATGAAACTGGTCCTAGTTGGCAAATGCTCAGCTATTTCTTACTACTGGTCACCCCTCATGGCAGGCATCACTAATTGGTCAAGTACTCTTGGAGGATTGGATTAAGCCACTAAAGTTTAGAATGTTTAAACACTTCATCTGTGCATTAGTGTTAAACACTTTATCTGTGCATTAGTGTGAATCATAGTCACATAAATAAATATTTTATCTTGCAAATAATTACTAAATTAAAAAAGATTAGGATGGGGCGCCTGGGTAGCGGAGTCGTTAAGCGTCTGCCTTTGGCTCAGGGCATGATCCCGGCGTTCCAGGATTGAGTCCCACATTGGGCGCCTCTGCTGGGAGCCTGCTTCTTCCTCTCCCACTCCCCTGCTGTGTTCCCTCTCTCGCTGGCTGTCTCTCTGTCACATAAATAAATAAAATCTTTAAAAAAAATAAAAAAAAATAAAAAAGATTAGGAATCTTAAGAGTTCTGGTAATATCCCTTTAGATATAAAATAAAGACACCATTCTGTGACACATTATGTTCTCAAAACTGTCAGTAGGTTAATGATTCAGAGCCACCACTGGTCTCTTTTGAATGAAATTTACACCAATTTAGACCTATCCCCAGAGTGTGGCAGGGTACCTATCATATACTAAGCACTCATTCCTTAAAATCGGAATCTGCTGTGGCTTAAGGTAATATTATTGAGAATATGTTGTGTGGGCTTTATAGGATGGTAATATTGAGTTTGATTAAATATTCTAGGCTAAGGAGTGTATTACACCTAAGTGGCATATATCAGGAACATCCGAGTGAATGACTCTTACTGTCACCTTTTGGAACAGGAGCAGTTTACACAGCAGAATAGCATATGGATTTTTATTATTAAGCCTATATTTGTTATAGGTAAACTGTTATATACTGATACTTAGTTATATATTGGTAGTCGACTGCATTTCATCTAAGTTAACTTATTTTTTAAGATTATTAAGTAAAAATAATGAAGTATTATAATCACCAGTTTATTTACAGCATGAAAACTAAGAATTGTCTCTTGCCAATCCTGATATAATTTTAGGAATTGGAAAAATTGTTTTCCATTTCTTTGTGAGAGTTTCAAATTGTTAAAATTCAGGCTTATTGGCATATTTTGGGGAGTACTGAACCTCATTGGAATGTATATAGATTAGGCAATCACAGTGACTCCATTAGAGTATTATTTACCACTTACTTCCTTCATCCTTAGCTACTTCTAGAACACCTAGTGTTAGCAGGAGGCTTTGGTAGGGTTTGGCTTGGTGCAATGCATGGATTTGAATCAGGAGTCTGGAATTTCTCATCTGAAACTTTGCTAGATTTGTTTTAGTATAATGGTGTTTCAGTTATCTGTTGCTGTATAACAAAGTACCCCAAAACATAGTGTCTTAATATAAGTGTTTATTATTGTAGTTCACAGTTCCATGGGTTGGCCATACCCAGTGGTTGCTCTTTTGTGGGGTCTCTAATGCAGTTGCTGTCAGATGTCTTTTGTGGCAGCAGTCATCTGAAGTCTTACCTGAGCTGGAGGTCCAGGATAGCTCTCCCACATGGATATCAGTTGAAGCTGGCTGTTGACTTGGGGCTTAGCTGGGGTTGTAGGCAGGTATGCCTACACTTGGCCTCTCCATGAGGTTCAAGTTTCTAATAGCATGGTGCTAGGTTCTCAAAGGAATCATCCCATGATGGAGCGCTCTAAGAATCTCAGGAGGAAGCTGCAAGGTTTCTTATGACCTAGCCTTGGACATCTCAGGAGCCACATCTGCCATATTATATTGGCCAAGCAAGTCACCAGGACAAGCCCAGATTCAAAGTGAAGGGAGTTAGACTCCTTCTCTTGGTGACAGAATGGCAAGGTCACATTGCAGAAGAGTAGGGAGGATGGAAAATATTGTAGTGGCCATCTTTGGAAAATACAGTTTGCTACAAGTAGTGTCTAAACTCTGTTCCGTGAAGTTGGTAACCCAGAGTGCTGCTGGGCTTCTCCAAGTCAGGAGTCTGCCAATTTTTTCTGTAATGGGCCAGATAGTGAGTATTTTAGACTTGTGGACCATACAGTCTTTTTTGCAACTATTCAGCTCAGCCATTGTGGCAAATAAGTGGCCATAGACAAATGAGTGTGGCTGTATTCCAGTAAAATTTAATTTATGAACACAGAAATGTGAACTTCATATAATTTTCACATACCAAAAAATGCTTTTCTTTTTAAATTTTTTCCCCCAAACATTTAAAAATATTTTAAAAAAAATTGTTATATCATGGGCTGCAGAACCAGGTGGTAGGCAGGCTTTGGTCCATGTGCTTTAGTTCAATGACCCCTGCTTTTAATATTTAATCTGAGTTTCCTTTTTAATAACTGCAAAGCTTAAAGAAAAACAGATATATTCACATATTAAAAATAACTACTTTTGATGTATAGGTATGACTATAGATGAAGTTATGTTCTCATTGATTGATTTTATTATTAAATGTTATAAATTTGAACTCATAAATGTAGTCTGTTTTACATATTGGGCTCTTGCGTAATATTTTGTTTGAAAAAAGATTGTGTTAAAAATGAGTGAGAGGGGTGCCTGGGTGGCTCAGTTGTTAAGTATCTGCCTTCGGCTCAGGGCGTGATCCTGGCGTTATGGGATCGAGCCCCACATCAGGCTCCTCCACTGGGAGCCTGCTTCTTCCTCTCCCACTCCCCCTGCTTGTGTTGCCTCTCTCTCTGGCTGTCTCTCTCTCTGTCAAATAAATAAATAAAATCTTAAAAAAAAAATAAAATAAAAATGAGTGAGAGAGGGCACCTGGGTGGCTCAGTCAGTTGGACGTCTGCCTTCGGCTCAGGTCATGATCCTAGGGTCCTGGGATTGAGCCCTGCATCAGGCTCCCTGCTCAGCGAGTAGCCCTGCTTTTCTCTTCCCTCTGCTGCTCCCCCTGCTTGTGCTCTCTCACTCTCTCTCTGCCAAATAAATAAATCTTAAAAAAAATGAGTGAGAGAAAAAAATAAGATAGACAAAACCCTATGACATTTGAAGGCTTTAATTTTAGTCTGTTATCAGAATAACATTAGGTGGCAAAAGTAATACAGGATATAGACACTGTGTGATTCAATTTCACAAATATTTATTGAATGCAGAGGGTTAGCATGTGATAAGAAGTAAGAGAGCAAAAAGCTTTCAAGAAATTTAAAGTTCAACTGGATATGGGGGAGTGAGGCAGTGAGAGAGGGAGAACAGAGAGGTTAATAATACTAAAATTATATTTCTCATTCAGTTTAAACAGTGTAGATGAGATTGTTTTTGATACTAGTGCCCATGGGTCAAAGAAAAAAAAAAAAATGGTTCTCATTGGAATTGGCATTGCATAATATGCCGACAAGGAAAAGCAGTTTTTTCTTTAAATTTATTGAAGGACAATTTACATATGATAAAACATATCCATTTAAAGTGAACAGTTTGGACAGCTGCCTCAGGAAACTTACAGTACAGCTACTGCTCTGCTCAGCCGACTCGATGGGCACCCTTAGACTCTGTCATCTGCCTTGAGAAAGTCAGAACGTGCTACCCATTGAACCCCTCACACCTAAGAAATACATATGATCGACGAGGTTAAGATGGCGGAGGAGTAGGGGACACCTTTTTCAGCCGGTCCCCTGAGTTGAGCTGGATAGGTACCAGACCAGCAGGAATATCCACGGAATCAGCCTGAGACGCAGGAAGATACATCTGGATCTCTACAAATGAACATCTCCAGCGCTGAGTATCGAGGTACGAAGCGGGGAGCCGTGAAACCGCGCACAGATATCGGAAGCTAAACAGAAGGGGGAGGGAGCCGCCGTGTCAGGGCGCCGGGAAGCGGTAGCCACCTGCAAGGGGGAG
>NC_048218.1:180246655-180364977 GCF_002007445.2 Ailuropoda melanoleuca
AAAAAAATAAAAAAAAAAAAATAAAGTGAACAGTTTGGTGAATTTTGGCATATATATATATATATATATATATACATAAAACCATCCTTATCATTACAATCAAGATAGAGAACATTTCTATAACCCTAAAAAGTTCCCTTGTGTCACTGTAATTTCCACATCTCTAGAATTTCATATAAATGGGAACATACAATGTATGCTACTTTTGTATATAACTTCTTTTGTTCAGCATAATGTTTTCAGCCATGTTTGTGGCAGTTGGTAGTTCATTTCTTTTTATTACTGAGTAGTAGAAATAACATAATTGGCTTAGCCATATGCCTATTGATACTGAGTTGTTACCTGTTTTGGGTTCTTATGAATATAGCTGCTATAATTGTATTTGGAGTGGACATATGTTTTCTTTTCTCTTGGGTAAAGACCTAGAAATGCAAATGTTGAGAAACTTCCTGTTTTCCAAAATGATTATACTTTTTTTACATTCCCATCAGCAATGTGTGGGAGTTTAGTTGCTTTATATCCTTGTCAACCCTTGCTTTTGTCAATCTTTTTAATTTTAGCTAATTTAGTGGATGTGTAGTGATAAGATTTTGTGATACAATTTTCATTTGCATTTCCCTCATTCTTAAAGATGTTGAACATCTTTTCATGTGGTTATTGGCCATTGGTATGTCTTCTTTGATGAAGTGTCTGTTCAGGTATTTTGCCCATTTTAAAAATTGGGTGTTTGTCTTATTGAGTTTTGAGGGTTCTTCATATATTTTGTATCCTTTGTTAGATACATGTATTGACAATATTTTCTTATAGTTAATAGCTTTTAGTTTTATTAACAATGTTGTTTTTAATTTTGATGAAGTCCAGGTTTTTAATTTCTTGAGTCAAATATAAGAAACGTTTGCCTATGTAAGGTTGTAAAGATTTTTTCCTTACCTTTTCTCCCAAACGCTTTATATGTTTTGCTTTTGTGTGTGTTGCGATCTATTTTGAGTAAAGTTTCATATATGATTTGATATAAAGGTGGACATTCATGTTTTCCACCAAAATTCAGTTGTTTCAGTATCTTCCTTGAAAAGACAATCCTTTACTCATTGAATTGGCAACTTTATCAAAAATCAACTGCCCCTTGGGGCGCCTGGGTAGCACAGTCGTCAAGCATCTGCCTTCGGCTCAGGGCATGATCCCGGCGTTCCAGGATCTAGTCCCACATCGGGCTCCTCTGCTGGGAGCCTGCTTCTTCCTCTCCTACTCCTCTGCTGTGTTCCCTCTCTCGCTGGCTGTCTCTCTGTCACATAAATAAATAATCTTAAAAAAAAAATCTGCCCCTATATTTCTTGTCTCTGTATTTTATTCCAGAGGTCTATATGTTTATTCTTAGACCAGTAGCATAGTCTTGATTGCTATGGCTTTATCATCACTTTTGAAATCAGGTAGGGTAAGCCCTCTAGGTCTGTTCTTTATAAAAATTGCTTCAGTTATACTTCATCCTTTCATATCCAAAGAAATTTTAAAATTTGCTTGTCGGGACTCCTGGGTGGCTCAGTCGATTAAGCGTCTGCCTTCCGCTAAGTCATAATCCCAGGGTCCTGGGATCAAGCCCCGCATTGGACTCCTTTCTCAGCATGGGAGCCTGTCTCTTCCTCACTCGCTCCCCCTGCTTTTGTGCGTGCTCTCTCTCTCTCCTCTCTGTCAAATAAATAACACGATCTTTTTTTTTTTTTAAAGACCAACCCTAAAGGCCCTTGTTGGCCACCCTGTCAGGACCCCTCTCACTCTTGAGAGCTCTTAAAAATTTTTTTTTTGCTTGTCAATTTCTGCAAAAAGTCCTGCTTGGATTTAGAATTAAAGTGTGTTTTAATCTAGAAAGCAATTTGGGAATAATTGACATTTTAACAATATTGAGCTTTCCAATTCATAAACATGGTATCTCTCTCCCTTCATATAGTTTAATTTCTTCCTGCAGTGTTAAAATGAGTTATGAAATTAAAAGAATAGGTTTTTTTCATAGATAAAAGAATGCATATCTGGAGCATAGTAACTTATCTCACCCACTGAATACGAGTTCCTTGGGAAAGTAGACTAAAATGTAAAAGTGGTGGTATTAGTAAAATGTCATTAATTTGAAGTTGGAGGACTTGTTTGCACTTCTGAAAACATCTTAAATAGCCTGAAAAATAAGACTTCACAAAACAAATGCTGCCATGAAGAAGTCTTTTGGGGGTATGTTTTAACAAGTAGGTAAGAATGGTTTGTATGTAAAACACTTAAAATTATGTTCATGTAAAATGCTTTTATAACCCTAAAACATTTGCTCTCTCAATAAGATATACTATATTTCTTCCTCTTGTTTTTTATATCTTAGGAAATCACTGTATTTTAGAAGTAACTTCACTTCAGTTTTTGCTGAAATAGTCACAGTACTTTAGTTAGAAGGACCTGAACTTAGAATTTTTATATTTGGAAACAGGGTCCCCCTCTTATGAAACTGGTCTGGTAGTCCCGTTGAGTTATCAGCCTTTTTACAAATCTGATAAATCTATGGATTCTTATGATTTCAAGAGATTTAAACTAGCCTTTCTCCAAAAACAGATTCAGGTTGGGATTTGTCACCTTTAAAAATCAAATTGAATTGACTTTATTTAAGAACCTTTTCTGATTATTTGACATTAGTTGTGGTAATTTCCAAAAATCTTTAAACTTCATAAAGCCAGATTTGATAGAGATTGAACCGACTTGAAATAGCATGCTGTATGTATATACATTATAAATATGAATTTATAAACACTTATCTGATGTCTAAAGTGACAAACATCAAGTCCCTCCACCCCTGTTTTAGGTGGCTTATAAAATGGCAGTCCTGTCATAACCCCCAGTTAAGTAATGTCTTTGAAAGCTGTGGAAATGAATATACTTATTGGGTTATGAGTTCATCTGTACTGACTTTTTCTCACCCTTTTCCTGTGTTGGTCCCAGGTAGCCCTGCTTTATTTTTGGTGTAAGTACATAGTACAATGCTTAAGAAGTGGGCTTTGAGACAGACAAAAACATGGTTTTACTGTGTTGCCTTCAGCACCTTCTTTTTCAGCCTCAGCTTATTCATATTAAAGTGGGGATAATAGATTACCTCATGGGACTAATGGAATAGGTAGGTAGAATGGCAAGCCCTTAAGGGCACATGATAAGTAATCAATAATTTAATTATTTTAAAAGTTTTCCATACCAGAAACACTAGACACTGCATGTATATTTGATATAAGATAGAGTATAATCAAGGATATAATGATAGCATCAAATGCATACAAATTGAGAGTAATGAGGAAAAAATTGTTTTAAATGGAAAAACTTTTAAGTTTGGTCCCTGCCATCTGGCAGTCTATGTTCTAAGGGGACAAGACGAATGAAATTATAATTCATGCATGTATAATAAAGCATACTTTATTTACATCGATACTGATTTATATAAATGTTTTCACACATGCACATTTACACGTGAGTCATCCTTTTCTTGCTTCTCTTTGCATCCATAGTCTTCTCACTTCTAGTATTATTCTCTTGGGTTTCTGTAATAGTCACCTTAACTTGGCTTCTTAGCTCCCCTTATTCCATACCTAGGTCCATTCTACAGGTGACTTTGTTGCCCTTTAAAAAGAATTGAAATCTAACTACCATACAATAAAAGACACAGATAGTAAGTGTTCAATTCCATGAGTTTTGACAGTTTCACACACTCCTGTAATACTTCACTAGCCACGTAAGATACAGAGCACTTCTGTCACTTCAGAAAGTTCCCTTGTGCCCCTTCCAGTTTCCCTCCTTATGAGGCAATCATTTTCTGATTTGTGTAATTTAGGATTAGTTTTACTTTGGACTTATTATATATGGAATTGTGCCATTTGTATTCTTTTATGCCAGCTAGGTTTTCAGTACCCAACACCTGTTGAAAACACTCTCAAGAACTCTTCATTGCTTTTTGAACTAAATATAAACTTTTTGCCCAGGTGTTCAAAGCTAGCCACTATGTGGTCCCTACTTTCCTTTCCTAGCTTAACTCCTACAACTACTCTGAACGTATTATTTGCTTTTCCTGACTCCCTTTTTTCATGGAAGGCCTTCCATTTGGATCTTACCCTTATTTCCAGCTCTTCAAACCTCAACCACTCTTTCTCTTTGAAGTTCATCTCAGCTACCAGTTACTCCGTGACTTTCCCTGGTTCTCCTAATGTGATTCTCCACCTTTTTTTTTTTTTATCATCCCTTGATCATCATCATAGACATTCTTTTTATATACAGAAAAATTATTCTCAACTCCTTTCCAAAGTCATTATTCCCCTGTTGCCCCCTCTCCCATCCCACCCTTATAATCACTGTTCCCTACTGAAAAGCATCACACATTTTTGAATACATTGTTGCACTTTCCTTTTTTTTTTAAGATTTTATTTTTAAGTAATTTCTATACCCAACATGGGGCTCGAACTCACAACCCCGAGATCAAGAGTTGCACACTGTACTGACTGAGCCAGCCATGTGCTCCCCCTTGTTGCACTTTATAATGCAAGGTGCATGGTTCCTGGTTTGCGTGCTTTGGAGTCTGACTTTCTGGTCTGGAATCCTCATCCTTGCAGCTGTGTGACTTTGGTTAGGTTAACTAATTTCTCTTCACCTCAGTGTATTCTCTAGAATGAGCTAATGTATAGTACTATATCATGAGATTGTTTTGAGTTTTATTTTTTTTAATTTTTATTTTTTAAAGATTTTATTTATTTATTCAACAGAGATAGAGACAGCCAGCGAGAGAGGGAACACAAGCAGGGGGAGTGGGAGAGGAAGAAGCAGGCTCACAGCAGAAGAGCCTGATGTGGGGCTCAATCCCACAACGCCGGGATCACGCCCTGAGCCGAAGGCAGACGCTTAGCCGCTGTGCCACCCAGGCGCCCCTGTTTTGAGTTTTAAATGCCATAAAATGCTTATTTTACCTAGTAAAAGCTCAATGAATGTTACCTTTTATTAGGTATTATTATATTAGAGTCTTTGATGTTATTGCCTTATCCTTCCAGTTGCATTGCATTTTCCTAGGACTTGGAAAGTTTACTCACCTTGCGGCTACCAAACTAAATACTAAAGGTAATTTGTCCATTTAATAGTTTTTTATATGAAAATCTATGATGTGTTGGGAAGAGCTATTTAAAGACAGAACATTGGTTGTTCTGGGTTGTATGCTTACTTCACCTAATATCTGTGCTTAATCTCATTTCTCAGTGTTTTGCTTATTAAATATAATAATGTCAGTATCCATCTCTTTATTGAGGAAAATGTGGAATTCATACCTTTGTAGTGGTACCATATTTTAACTTATCTCAAGCTTGATATTTAAGGAGAATCTTTTAAATACAAATAATATTCCCCAATTTATCTGGTGTATGTGTTTGTATTTTTGTTTGTTAGATTTTCTTAAAGTCATGCATATCTGTAATTCTTTCTTTTAAGCTTTATGATACTTTTATGTAGATGCTGCAGCAAGTTATGTATTATTTAATCTCCATTTAATTTGGTTAAATGGCATCTGATAAAGTCTTGATTCTTACATGGGGTGCACAGAATTATCACTATTTATAAGGAGGAATAATAGGGAAATAAAAGACCTATGGGTTTACTTTTGGATTTGTTTCCTTTAAGTTCTATACCATTATGTTTCAGAGATGTTTTTGTTTGGCTCTTTAAGGGGGAACAGGCAGCATTCCCACTGTACCCAGTAATATGTGTCCGTATTATGAAAGACTTTGTGTTATTGCAGCATGCCTAGTTTTCCTTTAAGCTTTCACTAAGCAAAGACTCTGTGCCTACCTTTGATTCCATGCAGAGGATTGGAGAGTTGGGTTTTTTAGATATAAAATACCTAGGTCTCTGAGTCCTTAGGTCTTCATCTTCTGGGTAGTCACTAGCTGCACACCTGACTATAGTCCATTTGTTTTTAGTATTAAATTGACCTTTTCCAGGCTCTCTTGTTGAGGAAGTTGGAGTCTGCATAACACCAGCTGTGTGTGGTGTGAGAATGGAACAATAAGTCAGGGATGCAGAGTATGCCTCGCCTTTGTTTCCTGAAATTGTGCATTGATTTCTTTTGTCAGTAGAATATTTCAAATGAATGAAAGCAACATTTTCTATTTTTAGTTTTTTCTTTTTGGTGGGGGAGACTTCTTTAAAAGGCAAATAATTCATCTGCAAATTCGGATTTTATTCAGTATATCTAATTTGCTTAAAGTAAAACACATATATAGTAGAAATTTTAAGTTTCCTTCAATTTCATTATTTTCAAACCCTTTCACTTCACAGCAACTTGATTATTTAAATTTGTTTTTTAGATTTTTTCTTTTTAATAAATGAAATATCTCCATTTTAACCACTGCTGCCAGCATGAGAATAGCTTTTTCATAAATAATTTCAGAATTTTCTCTACTTGACAACTTTAAACAGGATAAAACTGGACTGTGTTTATAGAGTTAATTTTTCCTTTCCTTTGGTATTGAATATAATTTGTAGCTTCAAAAAATTAGAGTTAGCCTTTGGATAAATTCTTTGTAGAATAAATAATCTTCAAAGAATTTGCTAGTTCAGGATCTAATAAGAACAATCAGATGATTAGGAATTTTTGAGATACATACAAAGAAATATGTAGCCTCATGCCTATTTCATAAATCATTCTGGAGGTTTCTTAGGATATAAGCATTAAAAGCCCGAGATGCTGGTTTTTCTTTTTCTGACCTGGACTGCATTTGTGGAGGTCCCATGCTGACAAGTAAAATAGTTGCTTTCTATTTAAGAAATCTCTCTGGGAATTGTTTATTATGGTTTGGGAAGCTCATCCCACACACGAAGGCTTGACTTTCCTGTGTTTTATTAGACCTCCTTACTCCTGAAGCACTAAAAATTCTGTTTTGCCTTTCACACAGTGAGCCGCCTCTCTAAAGGTGAACAGTGCTCTGTGGCAGTCCTGGTCACTGTGATCAATGATCGGATGTCAGCCCAAATGATGCGGCATATTTTACCATTTGTATTGTATGGGACCCCCAAAAATGTCATGTCTGGAATGAGGAACAGTGTGATATTTATCATGAATCAGTAGAATCTGGATAGGAAATTACTGGGTATTTTACTCCTTTTGCTGACTGGACTTTTTTTGCTTTTGAAAATTGATAGTAGAAATAAGGCTAACGTAGCAGCTGTGCTAGGTTTTATACTTAGTTTCCTCCCCAGCCACTGTGAAAATGAGATAATCATTTAAGCTGCCTTTTCCGAGAATCCTGTTGAAACAGAAAAAGGAAGTGGGGCCAGGAGCCCTTAGGTGGCAGTTATGTCTTTTCCTGGGGCAACCATCTATCGCATTCATACACTCTTGGGTTTGGGATGCCCATTTTGTATTCTGAAACTAGTAGTTGCCTAGTAATAAAAGGTCCTGTATTGGGTGGGAAAACCCCAATTGCTTGATTCTTCCAACTCAGTCTCAATTTAAAATCCTTTTCTACTGGTAGGAATGGGTGCGATACTAGTGTCAGACTTTTTTTTTTTTTTCCCATGCCAGTGTTTAGCACTTCAGCCTAGAGGTCTGTTTATACGCTTATAAAATTCAGCAGGTTGCTTCCTATGAAGTTTCTTCCTCCTTCTAACCAGGCTAAAAGCTGTTGGTCAGAGCCAGCACTCTGGCTCTAGGAGTGCAGGCAGTACGAAGTGGAGAGAGCAGTCCTGGCCTGAGCAGCTGCCCTGGAAGCCGCTCAGGCAGCCGGAGCAATTGCCTGTGCCGTGCCTTATGTGGCAGCCTTCCACCGAACATCGGAACATCGGGGCTTTATGCTGCTGATCAGAGGATTTGGCATTGGGGAGCAAGGTCCTGTGACCTTGCATTTTGTGTGAAAATACACAGCATTGCCTTTTTACGTTACACCCTTGATGTACAGCACTACCACAAAAGCCAGTTTTAAGATGAAGAGGAAAAGATTTTATGATGCCATTTAAACTGAGCAAGTCACTCAGATGTCATGGATTAGAATGGGTGGAAAACAGATAATCCTGTGGTAGAAGACTGATCCAGAAAAGTGAATCCTAGCCTCTGACCATCACCTCTTGCATTGACTGCATAGTCTCTCTCAAAATCAGTATAATCAAGTGCTATAATCTTTTCAAATTCTCCTATTGGAGATGAAAGGAATATTTTATTCAATTTTCATAAACTATTAAAATTATCGGTTACATGTCAGCATACTGTGTTGCACTTAAAGATTTTTTTTTTTAATTGTTCTTATGTTCCTTGGGGTTTTTTACTGCTTCATGAATGTGTGAGGGAGAGATCATGTGAGACTTTTAATTACATGGCAAATAGCATAATCTTGAATTTCATGAAATTATTTCTAGGTGGAGTTGACTCCAATATCTGAAATTAGAGTTTAGCTCATCACTGCCCAACATTTAAGTTGTCAAGTTGATGGTAAATTATTGCTTTGGGAAATAATTTACTACAGTAGGCTTCTGGGGGGACATTAGTTTATATAGGAATGAGAATGACCCTAGACTGTATTGAACTAGTTATTTTAGATACTTGTGCTCAGTGTGTGGAGATTTTGAGGGGAGATATTTTTGATAAAAATATTTGGTGCCCTGTGTTCTTTAAGGGTGGGATGATGGTGGGAGAGAAAAGCCTGGATTTGTGTCACTATAGCCTTAAGTGGAAAATACCTCATAGATGCTAGGAGCTAAAAAGGTAGATCTAATGTGATAACTTTTCTGTAATTTACCTGGAGTCTTCTTCACTGCTAATGATCATACCTAAACTAATTGGAAAGTAGTTCTAATATACCAACTAGAGGGGACCAGAGCAGATGGTAGGGTTTGGCAGTTGTTATTGCTGAAAAAGACTTGATCGCTTTTGTTCCTGTATTAATTGTTGCTGGCCAGTTTTCATCCTCCTCATAAATGAGACTTTCCCCTAGTGAGTATTGATTGATACCTAATGACATTTTTATTTCTCAAAGTCAGGGTGAGAGCTATTTTTAAAACACGAAACCATTTTAATCTTTTTACATCTAAAATAGCGTGTTGTTTCCATAACACACCAGAATTCATTTTCACTGTAGACATCTTAAATAATACAAATGGTGAAAAAGGGAGGGAGAAGAAAAAGAAGGCTCTGCGTTTCGGAGTCAGATAGACTTGGGATTGAATCTTTTTCTGCCTTTTATTGGGCAAGTAATCTTTGGTAAATTTGTAATCTTTCAGTTGAGGACAACACCTAGCCCCTGCTGAAAGGGTATATGTAAATGGCTTAAAACTGCTCCACATATACGAAGTGTTGAATGGGTAGCTATATGAGAATAGATACAAGTCAGCATGTATTGATTGAGCACTTACAGGGCAGTGTATGGAGAGATTTATATTATATGTAGATGCACAGATATATTTATAAAGGGCTGTGTGTGTGTGTATAAAATCTAGTGAACATTTCCAACTCTGTCTTTAAGGCATATGTCTTTAATAAGATCTCAAATCCCTTCCACTTGGTGATAACTTGTCTTAATCTGTTTTAACATAAAATAATCTTGGAGTATACATATAAAAGGATGTCATTTTGTAGATACTACTTTGCAGTCTGTTTTTTTCTCGCTTAACAATATTTTATTTTGCCACGGTACTTTTTTTAGGATTTATTTATTTGAGAGAGAGAGAAAGAGAGAAAGTGTATGCAAGCAGGGGGGAGGGGCTAAGGGAGATGGAAAGAGAGAATCCTGAAGCAGACTGAGCTGGGAGCCCAACTCGGGGCTTGATCCCAGGTCCCTGAGATCATGACAAGAGCCGAAATCCAGAGTCAGCTGCTTAACCGACTGAGCTACCCAGGTGCCCTATATTTTGCTATAGTATTTTAATGGCATTTTGCCACAATACCAAAGTTAATGGCCACAGATTATTTTATTGTAAGTTGAAACATATTTTTAATACTTCAGTAATGGTTATTTAATATTTTTTTCTCCTATAAACAGATACGGTAGACATTCTTGTGTTTAAATCTTTGCACATAGCCATGCCTTTTACCTTAGGATGAATTCCTAGAAGTGGAATTGGAGGACAAAAGGCATCAAAAGTTTAAAATACATAGTTCCTATTATCAGATTACCTTGGGAATTTGTACTTTTCTTTGGTATATATTTAAAAGTATCTTTGTTTAAAGTTACAAGATCATGGAAGGACACAATAAGATCATTCACTTTCTCTCTTTTGTATAAGAAAAAGAGAGCTTTTAATTTTATTTTTAAAAATTAATATTTTGTGTGTGTGTAAAAGAAAGTGACTGAAATGAATCTCTCCTCCCTATTCCACATCTGTGCAGATGCCAGCGGGTAGTTGGGACCTTTGGTTAGGCTGTGATCCTGGTGAGTCGTGCTTGAGTTCAGTTTGGGCCAGTTGGCCCTCCTCTTTATAGTCACAGACCACACTGCTTGGCCCCGCAAATTGTCCTGCAAAGTTCGGACAATGGTCATAAGTGAAAGAATCTGCCGTGGGAGCTAGAAGAGCCCAAGAAGTTTCATCAGTAACATGCTTGCACATGGAAATCAGTTCATTTTAAGAACTTCACACATTGTCAATTGGTGGGTTAAGTATATATTTGCTCTGCACAGAAAATCCCCACTCTATGGCATACTTAAACTGAACAGGTTACTTCACAATAAGTCTCTAGGGAATGGTTGTAGGTAACTTTATTTTAAAGATTAGAATCTTAATCTGCTGATCCAGTTCATTTGTTTACCAGTGGGTCTGGGTTTGTTGCTATGGAGTGGTGATAGGTACCAGTTACCTTTTGGGAAGCTATCACTGGTAGAAAATGTTGCTGGTATACATAGAGACTTTCATATTTGCATTTACTAGAGTTTATGCAGTAAAATAGTTGTCAAAAGGATGTACATTTAACTGAATTAATCTAGTGTCTTGAACAATATTTTCCCTCTAGTTTAATTCTATAAAACTTAATTCATGGAATTATACTCACATACCCTACCAAACCTTCGTATTATTCATCTTTTTTTCCTCTTCTCTTTTCTCCTCCCCCTACCATCTACTCCTTTTCTCTGGATTTAGGCAGAGTTATCTTCAATAGAAGATGCTTTCTGAAATATTCAAAGATTTCTCTGGGGAAGTCTTCAGAGGCTTCACTAGTGAGCAAGGAAGCCTGGGTAATGTGTGCGCAGATGTATTAGTTGATTTTCATTTAAAGGGCTTAGAAATGTGTCATCCTGAAATACAGGATTGAATTTCTACTGCATATTCATTTATTTCTACACTGAGGATGAATGTAATTTTAATAGGTGAGGAAACAGATTGGTTATTCATTGCAGATTCTGCTATTGCTGGAGTGTTCAGCTTTTCTCCTCTAGTGAAGCTTAGAGATGTTTATGTGCCAAGGATTCATGTTACAGTCACTAAATCAACCAGAGCTGTAGAACAGTAGTATGGATACTTTAAAAAAATTAATATTAGCGAAAAATGAAGGTCTGCAAAACATTTGCTATTGGGAAAATTTGATCAATGCTTGGTGCTAGCCAGAATGTTCTCTTTTCCATACAGTTTCATATACTTTGTTTCTCCTTGCATTATTATTCTCTCCCTATGTATATCGTCTTTTAAAAAGATCCTTTTTCTCATATGTAAATGCTCCTTCTGTCTGCATGCATATATATGTTCCCATTTCCCTAAAATAGCTTGATAGGCTATTTCAGCAAAGCATCTTTTGCCTTAAAGAAAAATAAGAAACTCCTTCCCCCTAAACTGCATGCCCTTGCCTGTGGTAAGCAGAATAATGATCTCTAAAGATGTCTATGTACTAATCTCTAGAACCTGTAGATATATTACTTTAAATGACAATGGGAAATTAAGGTATTAGGTGGAATTAAAGTTTCAAATAAGGTGACTTTAAAATACAGAGATTATCCTGGATTATCTAGGTGGCCACAGTGTAATCACAATGGTCTTTAAATGTGGAAGAGGAAGGGGGTGCCTGGGTGACTCAGCTGGTTAATCGTCTAACTCTTAATTTAAGCTCAAGTCATGATCTCAGGGTCGTGAAATCGACCCCCATGTTGGGCTTTGCGCTGAGCGTGGAGCCTGCTTAAGACTCTCTCTCCCATTCCGTCTTCCCCCCTCCCCTGCTTGTGCGCACTTTCTCTCTCTTTCTAATAAAATAAAAAAATATGGAAGAGGAAAGCAGAAGAGGCCAGAATAATGCGATATGAGAACAACTCAACCTGCTGTTGCTGGCTTTGTAGATGGAGGAAGAGGACTATGAGCCAAGGAATGTGGGTGGCCATATGTAACCTTTCAGAAATAATTTTGCATAATAAATGCATGTATATATTTTCTCTTCCTTTTATTTTACAGAAATGGGAGCTTTTTATCCAATACTTTTATATTCCTTGGGTTATTGCTTTTTTGATCAAGTGTTGAAAAAAGATATAGAGACTTACCATTTGCATTCTTTTTAAGAAAAAGCTTTTTAAAAAATTCCTTTATATGACTGCACCACATTTTAAACAGTCTTCTGTTGATGGGCTATTAAGTTGTCTTCAGGTTTAGCTATTGTAAGTTGTCCTAAACCATTTGGGTTGCTGTATCAAAATCCCATAGACCTGGGTGGCTTATAAACAACAGAAATTTGTTTCTTGCAGTTCTCAAGGTTGCAAAGTCCAAGATCAAGGCACTAGCATGGTTGGATTCTGGTGAGGACTGGCTTCCTGGTTCATAGATGCCATCTTCTTGCCGTGTCCTCACATGGCAGAAGGACAAGGGAATTCTTTGGGGTCTCTTATATAAGAGCATTAATCCCCTTCCTGAGGGTTCTGCCCTCATCAACCAATCCCTTCCCAAAGGCCCTGCCTCCAAATACCATAATCTTGGGTGTTAGGATTCAACATTATGAATTTTGCTAGGGGGGATGCCAACATTCAGTTTATAGCACAAGTCTTTGTGAATATGCGCAAGTGTATTTGCAGCATAAATTGCTCAAAGTGATATGGATGGATAAATTCATGAATTTAAAATTTTGATGATTGTTTCCAAATTACTCACCAAATAGCCCATCCAATGTGTACTCTGTTTTGTAGCTTCTGTCTGGGCTAGATGGTACATTGATTTTTAGTCACGGTAAAGTGGAAAGTGTAAGACACTTCAGAGAGAGAGATCAGACAGAATGTCACTCTCTTTATTCCGTATTAAATACAATGCCAAACATTGTTTCCTGATTGCCAGGCTTGACTTACACAGATGATCTGGGTCTTACAGCCAACGTAGTTCCTTTGGCAGTAACGAGTTCCTATGGCAGAAGTTGGAGTACCCCTGTCCTACAGCCTCGTGTGTGGGATGACTGTGCAGGTGTTAACAGAAGGGAGGAAAGGCAGTGTGACATCTGGCCTTTTGTTTTCCCTTATTTGGGATACTGATGGACCTAAGAACACAGTATTTAGCTAGCATATGTGAGTTCTGCATGTAGTTTTTCTGTTTTGTAAATATATAGCCCATCACTAGGAGAGGCACAAGACTTTGGTACATTTTAATTTTTTAACAATAGATAAGCTGTTGTCTCTTAAGCAGGAAAAATTGTGTAGTACTTTCAGGGGCCATGGGTATGGAGTCTATGACATTTTTCCCCAAGAGTCTTTCGTAAGACGTCATCAACAATCACGTATGAAGAGACCTGCTCACTTCACTTTCACTAGTGCTGTGTATGAACAAACTTTAAAAAATGACTATTCTCCCACTTCTTGTGATGTTAGAAAAATTACATAGTTTTCTTACCTATAAAATGAGGGTAATAGTTCATAGGAAGCATAATAATTTTAAATAATTATCTTTGTCAACCTATGGGTAAATAATCTCATTTAACATGTTTAATTATGAATGAAGTTGAACATTGTTAAATATATATAAAGTTGGTTTTAAATTAATGTATAGTTGCTTATTTTACATTAAGAAAGTTAATCTTTTTTCTGCCATGTATTTTGCAAATAAAAATTTCCAGCTTGTCATTTGTCTTTTGTCTTTATTCATGGCATTCTTCTCTCATGCAGGTGTTTTAAATATTTATGTAGTCAGGCTTACAAATTTTTTTGTTTATGGGTCTTGTGTTGTGTCTTGCCTACAAAGGCCTTCCTTTCTCCAAGATTTAAAAAAAATTATTAAAACCTCCCATATTTTCTCCTAGGACTTTTACACTTTTCTTGTTTACTTTTGAATCTTTGATCCACTAATCAATTTTTTTTCTTTTTGAGGAAAAATTCATGTAATTAAATATTAAAATGTGATTTGGCATAATCTATAGGGCCTTTATGTTGAATATATATTTTAGCCTCAGTATATATTCTTTCATGAATGTTGGTAATTAATAATAATTCTTTTTTGGTTTTGGAGTTTTCAATATAACTATTAAGGGTGGGATAAATAATGTTTTTAACCATCATTGCAACATGCAAAACAGTTCACCTTTTTGTTTTAGAATTATCATAGTAATCCATAAAAAATTAGACATTCAAGAATGAGTTAACTTCAGGGGCGCCTGGGTGGCACAGCGGTTAAGCGTCTGCCTTCAGCTCAGGGCGTGATCCCGGTGTTCTGGGATCGAGCCCCACATCAGGCTCCTCTGCTGGTGAGCCTGCTTCTTCCTCTCCCACTCCCCCTGCTTGTGTTCCCACTCTCGCTGCCTGTCTCTATCTCTGTCAAATAAATAAATAAAATCTTTAAAAAAAAAAAAAAAAGAATGAGTTAACTTCAAAGCATCACAAAACACATGCTATTAATAATCAATCTTTGGAACACCTTGCTGTTGTCTCACTCTACTTCCTTGTGTCTGATTATAGCAATTTGGGGGAGGAAATGTATTCAGTCTTAGTAATTTTTTATTTTGACTTAAGCTTCCCAGTGGGGGAAACAAAGATGAATTATTTATTCTTTATAGTTTTAGATTTGTTGTTTGAAATTGGTCTTGATAAAAATAGTGACTAATGAAGCGAGCATTGGTATGCGTTGCTGGGGTGTTTGAGACTTTCCTTTCTAATTTTTCCATTGTGGCATAACAAAATTCTGTTCTACTTGAAGAAGTCATGTTTAAGACAAATTAAATTTTAAGGTCAAGAAATATTTTCTTCATTAAACATATATTACTTCCGTGTTAACTGCCTCGTATTCCCAGGTCAACAGGACCTCTCAGAGGAAGCCAGAGAATTTCCTGTGTTTAATTGCCTTTAGTCAATGAAGGCTTGTCATGAGTGAGTTCTAAAGGGGGCCTGACTGCACTTCCCAAGATGAGGAAGTGATCCTCTACATCATCATAATACATTATTTGCTCTTTATTGAAGTCACTCAGAATATTTTGCCAATTTTATTTTAGTTCTTCAGATTTTAATATTAATACTGTTATTTTTTTAAGTCCAAATTTTGCAAATAACACCATCATACCCTGTGATAGAGCAAATATTATTCCCCTTCACAGTTGCATAGATTCCAGTCTAGTGAACATTAGTGCCTGTTTTGCCTGGGATGTGTTTCTTAAGTTTCTAGCCAGTTTTGCTTAATTACATTTACATTTCTCAGGGTCAAAGGGGCTTTGAGAGGACAATAGAAAACCACGCTTACTGCTTATCTGTGAGGGCTTCAGCTCTGAAGAAGGTACATTATCATATTCTGCCTCTGGACCACCGCTGCTGCTTGTCATTATTTAGTTTTCAATGTATATTCTTTTGGAGTGTACAGCCCTGGGACGGGTGCTTAAATGCTTACCTTTCCCCTTTCCTTTTCTCTTAGATGTTGTCTTTCCTTGGCTTCGTAAGGAAAAGAAACGGGATTGTTGCAGTTTTGATTTATGTGTCTGATAGAAGTTTTCCTTTTTCGGGGAAGGGCATGAGGGAGGTGGAAGAAACGGAAAGAGGGATAGAAGAACCTTTCTTTCTAACAAAACAGATTAGATAAAACCACTCATTTGCTTAAAAACTGATAAACCCGATACCATTTGAAAGCTTGACATGTACCAGGCATCATTTAGGTGCTTTGTGTTCTTAATTCATTTAATCCCAAAGGTAGGTTTTATTATCCCATTTCACACAGGAGGAAATTAATTCAAAAAAGTGTGTTTTTGTTTTTTGTTTTGTTTTGTTTTTCATTTTTTTTAGAGAGGGAGGGTGAGTAGGGGCAGAGGGAGAGAAAGAATCTAAAGCAGGCTCCATGTCCAGCACGGAGCCCATCGTGGTGCTTGATCTCATAACCCTGAGTTCATGACCTGAGGTGAAATCAAGAGAGAAAGAGAGAGAGAATCAAGAGAGAGCTGAAATCAGCAGAGAAAGACAATTATAAGGTTTCACTCATATGTAGAACATAAGGAATAGCAAGGAGGACATTAGAGGAGGGAAGGGAAAATTGAAGGAGGGGGAAATCAGGGGGAGATGTACTATGAGAGACTGTGGACTCCGGGAAACAATCTGAGGGTTTCAGAGGGGAGGGGGGTAGAGGGATAGGGTAGCCCAGTGATGGGTATTAAGGTGGGCATGTGTTGCAATGAGCACTGGGTGTTATATGCAAATAATGAATCACGGAACACTACATCAAAAACTAATGATGTACTATATGGTGACTAACACAACATAATTTAAAAAAAAAAAGAAAAGAATTGTTTGCTCAGTGGACTGAGCCACCCAGGAGCCCAATCCAGAGAAGTTTTAAAGAAGCTTGTCTAAGGTCACACAGTGTCAGAGCCAAGAATCAAATCCAGAACTCTATGACTCCAAAGTTAATGTTGGTTTAATCATCTATTTCTTATATCTCTAAATACCATTTATATGCAGACAGCTTCCAGATTTTATCTCTAGATCTCTCGGCTTAGTCTGGACCTCTCTAGTTTAGACCCCTAGTCTTGTCTAGACTTCTCTAGACCTGTTCATCCTGTGGTTTACTCAGCATCTGCACTGGGATGGTGCATAAATACATCAAACTCAACACATACCAAATTCCTGATTTCTGGGGCCTCTTCCACCTGCTACTCACCCATCTATTTCTTCCTCATGTCATAACTACTCCATCCTGTCAGTCGCTTAGGGCAAAAATTTCTTGAAGTCATCCATGACCCCTTTATGTTCTTACTCTTCACATGTACTCTGTCGAGAAATCTTGTTGACTTTAACTTCACAATTTCTTATACCATTTTCTGCATGGATTACTAGAACGGTTTCCTGGCTGGTGATCTTGCTTTCAGCTTTGCTTCCCAGGTCTATTCTAAACACGTAAGCTCGAGAGTCTTTTCAAACAACAGTCAGACTTCTCTCCTGCTAAACCCCCCAGTTTCCTCACCCTCAGAGTAAAAGCCTTATGGGATTGGGTCCCATTACCTCTCTGATCTTATCTTCTATCACATTCCTTCTTCCTAGCCACACAGGACTTCTCACTATCCCTTTAACACACCAGGCATACAACTGCCTTAGGGTTTTTGCACTTTATGTTCCTTCTTTTGGGAATGCTCTCCCTCCAGATATCTGCATGGCTCACTCCTTCTTTTCCTTCAGGTCTCTGAGCGAATGATACCTTCTCAGGGAGGCCTACCATGATCACTCCTCTTGCTGGCACTCCCCACCTCCTTACCCTGTTTAAATTTCTTCCACTGCACTTATCACCTTCAATACATTATATAATTTCTTTATTACTGTGTATTGTCTGTTTCTCCTACCTTCTGATCTCCTCCCAGCTGAAAGCTCCATAAAGACAGGGAGTTTTGGGGGGGGTGTGCTGGGCTCTGCATTGTTCATTTTGTGTTCCTAGCAATCATGTCAAGGCCTGGCATTTCACTGATGATCAGTAAAATCTGTGGAATGAATACATTTACTCACAAGCATGGATGAAGCTCTGTGCTAAGAGTGAGAAATATAGGGACCTTTCCTGGCTCTTAGACTTTTTTTTTTTTTTAACAGTTCAGTATCCTTTTTATTTTTTTATTTTATTTTTTTAAATGTTTTTTATTACATTATATTAGTCACTATACGGTACTGGTGATGGGTAGTAAGGAGGGCACATATTGCATGGTGCACTGGGTGTTATACGCAACTAATGAATCATTGAACCTTGCATCAGAAACCAGGGATGTACTGTATGGCTCTTAGACTTTTAACTGATTACACTTGTTTGGGATTTCTACCTGTCAGTTAAAGGGAAGTCAGGTCCTAGAGAGGTTGTAACTCCCAGTGGTGAAAGGAAGCAGGGTGTATTCAGCAGTTGCTTTGTATCAGATGTTTCATCTAGATAGAATGCGCTCATTTACACCCTGCAACAACTCCACCAGGAATATGTTATCTGTTTTGCAGGGAGTGGTTCAGGGATATTATGCATTCTACTTAGAGACTCAAATCCATGTCTATCCCTGCTTTTTCATCTCTGCCACACTGCCTCTCTGTGCCACATCACCCGTGGGATGAGCCCTATTTCCTAAGCATGGCATATAAGACCCTTTTGGTCTGCATTCAGTCTGTCTGATGAGCCTTAGCTTTTCTCTTTACTCTTGACACTGTCAACTCCAGCTTCTCTTTAAAGTCTTGCTTTTTACCTAATAGGTCATATGCTTACAGTTTCACACCTCTGCAAAGTGCTTTTCCACTAACTGAAATGCTTTTTCTTCCCTTTTCTGCCTGGGGAATCTGTGTTTGTCTATAGAATCCCAGCTCATGTATTGCTTCCTCCATGAATCCTGTTTTAGCTTCTCTTGGGGAGGTATTTGGTCATTGCACACTGCTTCCCAGAATGCCACCCAACATGTGGTACTTACTTATCCTTTCCACTATGTTCTAGTTAGTTCCCAGGAATGGAGTTTTCTTCTATTCTTCATTGCTTTACCAGTACCTAGGGCAGGGCCTACTATAGACCACATACTAGGTGAATGTTTCTTCACTCACTTAATAGTGATTTGAGCTATAATGGGTAATGGAAGCCAGGATTTTGAGTTAAAAAACAGAAGAACAACAGTTATAATCTGAGAAAAGTCTAGAAGACAACTCAGAAATGTTCTGTGGATCAAGCATTCATTCACATATTCATTGCTTTTGGGTAGTTATTAAGTACATGGACTTAATGGGTTCATTACCCAGCTCTGTCACTTACTTTAGGCTTAACCATTGCCAAGTTACTTATTTCTCTGAACCTCCACCTGATCTATGAAATGGGGGATAACATTGGTGCCTACCTATTAGTATTGCTGGGAGGATTTAATGCAATGTGTATAAAAAAGGCTATCATATATTAAGCACTAATATAAAGCAACAAAGTTTTCTGGAGGAGTTAATATTTTTACTACATGTCTTAGATTTAAATTGCATTGAATAGATTGAGCAAAATACTAAACTAAGGACATTAATCATGAAAAAAGTGTAAGCCACTTGTTTTTTGTGTTACCTTGTGGGTTCATCTTTCAGAATTATTTCTGATACTCATCTTTTTTCTACACAGAGCCCTTGCTTGAAGTGGTAAACTGAACATTTTAAGCGTTTAAATGGAAATGGATGAACTGTTTTGTTTTTTTAGTTTACATAAATTGAATGAAAAGATTTAAGAAATAATACCACCCCAACCCCGTTTTAAATGAAGGGGGTTATCACAGGGGAAACAGTTGGAACCTGAGAGTTGTGTGTTTCATCAGAATAATTTAATTACAGGCATATGGTAATCTTAGTGTTGTTTATGAGATGAGTTAGGGAGAAGTTTTATCAAGTAGAGCATTTGATTGCAAGAACTGAAGCTCTCCCAGAATCTGTGTAGGTGGGCCTTGTGATATGGTGTCCATATGATAGAATTATGTTTAGAGTCTTCTATGAAAATTTTAAAACCATGCAAATGTGCATGTTCAGCTGCAGTTTGATTTTACATTGATTTAGTGTCTGGTACTTTATACTCTCTGTGCATTGCCAGGAAACTTCCTAAGCTGGCAATAATTAAAGGATTTGGATTAAATAGATGTAATGTGAAGTCTGTGACATCTGAGAATAGGTTAGCCAACTTAATACCAGGTGTTTGCAGGCTGGGGATGTTCTTCATGGTTATAAGTCTCCGTGCCAATTTTTATTCCAGAAATTGGTCTGGGAGGGTGTGCTTCGGATACAAATATAGAAGTAAACAGTGACTTAAGAAATTGGCTTGGAAGTCAGGGATTTATTTTCTCTGTCCCACTCTGATATAGTTCTAGAAATACCACAGTTATGGATAAAACAAAGTATTCTTCAGTTCATTAAAACATACCGTGTTTAGCTGCTAGAGATAGAACAGTGAACAAGATGGAAATGGTCCCTACCCTCATGGAGTTTATAGTTTTATGGATAAGGCAGACATCAAATACAAAACACATCCATTTTTATCACACAGGGTGCCAAGGTGGAGGAGAATCAGGCTCTGACTACAGATAAGGTGGTCAGAAAAAGCCTTTCTGAGGACTTGAGAGTTAAGGTGCAGAATTCCAGAAAGGCAGCCTTCTGAAGGAAGGGCCCTTCAGGCAGGGGCTTTGCATGTGCAAAAGCTCTGACAAGGGAAGGAGCACGAGTCTTGCCAGTACAGGAGAGAGGCCAGTAGGGCTGCAGTGGTGGGGGGGGGTGGAAGCAGGAGGCTGTTGTGTAAGATGGGAGGTTATGTGGCAAGGATCAGGGTGGGGAATGGTCAAGAGAGAGAGAGAGATGATGTGTTTAGTATGTATTTGCAGTATAGAACTAGTGCGGCTTGTTGAGTTGGGCAAGGGGATTGCGGTAGATGGAGAGATCAGGGATGCGCCCAAGTTTCTAGCTTGAGGAACTGAATGGAGGCGAGTGCCATTATCCGACATAGGACATTATCTGAAGGAAACAGAGAAGAACACACAACAAAGGCCAAAGGAAATATAAAGGTTGGCAACCCTTAGTAGAGTCTAGCCACCCACATGTTTTTATTCCCATTCTCTTGCTTTTTACCAAAATAAAAGCTTTTCATCTGCTGCAGACTCTTTGAACACAGTGCAGTCTCTGTGTCATCAATAATTTATGCAGAGCTCTCAAGTAAAAGCGTTAGTGTCCAAGGCCTTGTGATTCTGATCTAGTTTCCCAGAATATTTCACAGGGCAGATATGAAAGGGAAGATTTAAAAACAAAAAATGCCATCAGTTATTAGTATGGCACAATTTAAAGGGCCACCATTCAATTTTATCCAGGGTCACCCTCGTTTTTGTAGGTGTGTAATTTAACTATAAAGGTTATCGGTCTCCCGGGACCTGTTGTGCTAACATCTGCAACCCAATCTGTAGGAAACTAAACAGGTTGATTGGTATGTTTTGCTTTCAGCTGATTTTTTTCCCCCATAACCACCAGAAAGGTTTTTGGAGGTATAGCTTTGTAACCTTCCATCTGACATTGACAGTTGCTTTTTCAGGAAATTATTCACATCTGTTCTTATTCTTTTAATAATAAATAACTTTTTATGTTATAAGTAAACTATCTTCATTGTAGATAATTTGGGAAGTACGGATAGTTATACGATCATCTGTAATCCCATACTGAAAGTAATTTTTTTTTGTTTTTTTTGTCTAATCAGTGTGATGCTCCACTATGTCCCGTTTGTATCCTCCATTTTTTCATTTAACATTTTGTTATGACTCTATATCTTATTAACTATTATTCAAAGATGACATTTTAAATGGCTATGTACTATTTTATGGTATGGACCATTTAATCATTTTCCTATTGTTGAGCATTTATTTAGGTTATTTGCTGTTTTTCATAGAGAAATTTTATTTTTTAATTTTTAATTTATTTTTTAAAGATTTTATTTATTTATTTGACAGAGAGAGAGAGGGCACAACAAGTAGGCAGAGTGGCAGGCCGAAGCAGAGGGAGAAGCTGACTCCCCACTGAGCAGGGAGCCAGATGTGGGACTCGATCCCAGGACCCTGGAATCATGACCTGAGCCGAAGGCAGGTGCTTAACTGACTAGCCATCCAGGCGTCCCTCATAGAGAAATTTTACTTTATTTTATTTTATTTTATTTTATTTATTTATTTATTTTAAAGATTTTATTTATTTATTCAACAGAGATAGAGACAGCCAGCGAGAGAGGGAACACAAGCAGGGGGAGTGGGAGAGGAAGAAGCAGGCTCCTAGCGGAGGAGCCTGATGTGGGGCTCGATCCCATAACGCCAGGATCACGCCCTGAGCCAAAGGCAGACGCTTAACCGGCTGTGCCACCCAGGCACCCCTATAGAGAAATTTTAACTGAAGGACAAAAGTCAGACAGTTTTTTGCAGGACACTGTGTTTTAACAAAAGAAACAACTCTCAACTCAAATCCCAATGATTGGTAAAGATATGGTCTTCTCCAGGCAGCTTTAGAAGCGTGACTGGGGCATCTGAAGAGCATCAGGAACAGTCCTGGTCCGCTGGGCTCTCAGCTCTTGTGGTACTCTTTTATGTCCTGGGAGGTGCAGATGCTTAACATGGACTTCTCTTACTAAGCTCCTCAGCACCGTTACTCACTAGGATCTTTGCCGTGTCCTTTGAAGCCTCTCTGTATTTTCCACTTGGGTCTGGTGCTTCTGCATCCTCTCTTGAAGCACTGGCTGGAATCAGGGAGAGATAGACACAAGCCTCTTACCACAGTTCTGGGCTGCTAAGTGTGCATTGCTTCATCCCCAGCCCAGTCCTCCTTTGTGACAGTCCCTCGGGTCTCAGCAGGTTACCTCCTCCTAGCCATCCATCCACTTAGCAACTGTTTATTGAGCACCTATCAAGTTCCAGAAATTGGACTAGATGTTGGGGATATGGTGGTAAGACACGGACAGCTGCTGTCATAGTTTATGCTTGGTGGGACGTAACTACAGGGGAGGGAGTAGAGATTGTTGTGTAGGGTTTGGGAGAATGATGTACCCAAACAGTGTTCTAGATCATTCTGACCTGAGCTACCTTTTCCACGCACACCACACACAGAGCACTCAGTACGTTTTGTATTTAAAACATATACACACATCCCTTTAGGTATGAGGTGCATGTGTCAAAACTATTAAATGAGAAGAACACCATCAGTGGAGGAGAAGCATTGTGTGGTAATGCTGCATTTCTGCTGGTCTTTTGCGTTTTTGGAATTGCTGAGCTATATCCTTGGGTGCTGCAGTGCAAGTCCATTATAGACCTTTGAGGGTCAGGAACTACTCTTCCCTGCTGTGCTTGTGACAGGATGCACGCCCATGCTGTAGGTGGAGGTGGTGGACCTCAGCGTGTAGTCTGCCTGGAAGGTGATGTTTATTCTTGGTGTGTTTCTCTCCTCTTCTTAAAAGTACACTGTGAACACGGAGTATAAGTGAATTTTGCCTTTGTCTGGTCATTCCTTTATCACACTGGGTCCGTACCATAAATGTGCTGTGCTTGAGGGCAGGGTACCATGTTGTGTGTTTTTAGTTTGCTTTGGTGTATTTGGTAATTTGGCAAATACATATTTATGGGTGAGGAACAGAATAGTTTCACCTGCTAATAATTTCTATGTGAGCATTTTCCCAGCATATTAATTAATTTTAAAAAATAACCAGTACTTTTGATGGATGTAACTGCTTTGGAATTCTCTGCTGGACATATCAGGGAAGTATAGCAGACAAATACATTTCGATTTTAACAATATATCCATTTCATGATATTCCTTTCTGAAGATGAAGACATATGGGCTGGATATAAGGAAAAGCAGATGAATTAGGAACATTAACTATTGTATTTAGTGATGATGTGGTGCAAGGAATCCTTTGACACACATTCATTGGTTCTGAGTTGACATTTTTACTTTACCTCTTATTAGTCACATGGCCTTGGACAGTTTAATAGTAATAATCATAATTATGTATAATAGTGGTTCACATTTACTTAGTCATTGCTCAGTTACTAAAAAGTAACTCACTAAACTAAGAGTAGATTAGATTGACTTAATCCTCTGTGAGTTGTAGCTACTATTATTATTCCCCAATTTGTATGTGAAGAAATTGAGGTGCAGAGAAATTGAATGAAGAATCCCAGATCATGCAGCTTGCCATTGCTGGATCTGGGCTTTGCACAGGCCATTGAGTTTAAGCAATCCATGCACCAACCCCTGTGCTGTACCTAATTTACCTAAGTCCCAGCCGGCCCAGTGGGGTCGTGGGGATTTATTTACTTGATAGAATGTGAGTCCTGTTGTTGTGCGTATTTCAGTAAATTCCAAGTACATTTCTGGTACTCCACCTTTTTTCTGTTCAAATTGGCAGTTGGACTTTTTGTTCCAGCTTAACAAGCCAGGTGAGATGGGAATGTTGATTTGTGTCAGGTGAAAAAAGGATTTCAGTGCATTACTGAAGAGTATATTTCTTGCTCAGAGTTGTGGGAGTTATATGAGATTAAGTGAGATAAAATAGAAGAAAGTGTAAATCGGAAGGAGCTTTGCATATATTAGGGATTCTTTTACATCACAGTCACCCTGGGGGAAGATTCTGGTGGTATATTGCAGGGTCCTAACTTCAGTCCTGTCCATTTCGACATTGTCAGTATCTGGGATGAGGAAAATAGAGGGGTTGCTGCTTATCATTGGCTTATGGATTTAGTAGATTTAGTTTTCATTGATTCCTTATATTCTATTTTCTCTAATGATTTGGAAGGTAGATTATTTAAGATATGATGATTTTAAATTGTGCCCGGTTTAAAGCTTTTCATATATATGCTTAGTGCTATATTGCAGTAATTAATCTTGTTATGTATTTGTTCATTCTTTTTAAAAATTGATGCATGATTGACATATAACATTGTATTAGATTTAGGTATACAACACAATGATTTGATATATGTACATTCATTCTTAATATGTCTGAAAGTGCCTTTTTTATGCCCTATGTACGAGTAATAAATGACCCAGGATAAAACTAAAACTGGAATTTATATTTGTTAGGCCAAGAACTGTTTTTTGTTTTTGTTTTAATTTTGTTTTGTTTTACTTGTCTGTTTTTCATATAGTGCTCAACATTATGTTTTGGATATAGTTGATGTTTTTTCCATAGTGTTGATTTGATGTGAATTTTTTAAAGTTAAGCACTAAGTCTTAGGGAATTGTGAGATGTTTGTTTACATGCTTTGAGTTAGGGCTTCTCCTAAGAAGAGATTGTTTGATTGAGTTAGGTATTAACATGTCTGTGCTTGATTAGTTGGCTTCAAATGCCTAAACATAGCAAATAATGGCCCATTTGAAGATCTCTAACATCAGCTAGTTATTATGTTATTTCAGACCCGTACAAAATCGTGAATTTGAATATAGTACAAGGAACTTTCTAATTGGGACTTATTTTTTTTCCTCTTAACAGAAAGCTTTGAAACAATACAGTGATGTAGTAGGAGTCAAGGCACCCGAGTTTTGTCACGATGTAGCATGTGAACAAGGGTCTGTCAGTTTAACTTGTTGGGATCAACAATTTTTGCTATAAATATAAAGTAAGAGGGTTAAAAATCAAGATCCCTTCTGATTCTTTTTCAAGTCCTATTACCATCTGTAGAGTCTGGCAGCTATAGTAATCCTATCAAAGTGGGATGTTTTGCAGAATCCCAGTTGGTTTGAGGCAGTGCCTCTGACTACACCGACTTAGGATAACAGCTGTTTCTTGTGTGTGGGCCACAGATTCCAGGATTTATATAAGCTGTCATTGGAAAGCAAGCGCATTTTTCATAAGTTTTTATATTTTAATTCTTTATTGTTGAATTTGCAAGTGGGTGTCAAGAGTATCAGGAATATTGACTAACTTGTGTGCGTGAGTGTTTGGAATCACATCTGCTTTTGCTTTTTGAGAACAGATTATTCTTTAGTCAGTCAGGTTATCTATCTACATACGGCAGGGAAATCAATAGCACATTTCGTTTTTGCAGAAGAGCTGTTATTTCCCAAAAGGTTTGCATTTGTAGTTTTTGTTTTTATTTCCCAGTAAAACATAAGCATTCAACTTTCTTTGGTTTTATCTGTCTTCAGAAATTAATGAAGTCAATTTGCGTAAGAAGCACTTAACATAGAAAACTTAAAATATGTTTTATTTAATACCAGTTTCTGTTATACATCTTTTTTTTTGTTGGTTGTTAGTAGAAACCTCTTTTTCATGAGACACATTGTTTTTATTTACTTGAAGCTAAATTTGCTTTGATTTCTTGGTTCATTGTGGTGAAATTGAGTATCATAATTCTTAAGAGGAAGTCAGGTATCAAAAAAATGCTAAGAATTGTAAATCCTATTTTCATTTCTATCCTGTATTTTATGAGAAATTGCAAGACAGAAAAATTTTAACTCAACTTCTAAGTCAATTGACTGGCCATGTTTATGCAACTACTGTGTGATTGGCATCAAAGAAATATCATATAATTCTTGCTCTTGAATAGATTATTATTTAAAGGGAAAATAGAAAGAATATTCAAGTCAAGAAGTGTTTCTTTGCCTAACATGGGCTAAAATAAACACAGATCATGGTAAAGTTTCATTTGTGTGTGTGTGTGTGTGTGTGTGTGTGTGTTTGTGTGGGTAATATTTCTGGTATATGAAATTCATGCTAATTTTAGACATATAGATGTAGATTTATTATGGAATTGAGAATTATGTCATCCCTCAGACACTTCATTCCGTGGAGGTAGTGCCTCTGGTCAGAAGTACTATGGATTATATTCTTCATATTGAATCAAATTCTTACATACCAACTAGTTGTTAGTTACATTTTATTTCTGACTGTGGGCCTTACTTAGGCCTCCATAAATTTTCGGAATTTCTTTGAGTATGCATTAAAATTTTGTTTTGATATTTCATATCCATTTGATTAGTCTAACCAGCTAATGCATGTACAATGGGATTATTTGGTGTGAAGGTCTGGAGGTGGCAGACAACCTGGACAGGATAGGATGGGTCCAGTGGAGAAAGGCTATAGGTGGGGCTAGATGATGGCTAGTTAAAGAAGAAGAGCATGTGGGTAATGGAGGTCAAAATGAGTCTAGAGGCTGGAATCAGTTCAAGCAGGAAACACAAACAAGGCAAGCAGGGTATCATGCTTAGCTCATGACCGCAACACCAATGTAATAAGGGAAAGGTTTCTAATTACAGTGCTGGAGCTGATTTCCCTCTAACTCACGATTCCAGCTGAGTGTAAAACCTTGCCTCCTTCCAGGTGTTTTGTAGCTAGAAGAGATGGTGGGCCTTCAAGTATGTTCTGAAGTAAGTAAAGGCAGTTCAGGAAAATAGAATTATAGAGAATTTGCTATACACAACAGAAGTCTCAAAAATGGACATAAAGCTTCTTCACCCTGAGAGAAACTAAAAACAAGCTTAGAAAGCCAAAGCATTCTTTCTTTGTGTGTGCAGCATTTTAATTTGTAAATCTGACCCCTGACCTTTCAAAGCTAATTTATGCATGTAATACCATTTCAGCCAAAATCATTCTGGGGTTTGGGCGGTGGCAGGGGGCGGGGGGACAGACTTGAAAGGATGATCTAATGGAAAAATAAACATGGGAGCTTCCCAAGAAACTTTCCAAAAAGAAGAGCAATGAGTAATAATGATTAAAAAATGTAAACGCAGATCTGTGGAACAGTATTTGAGTCTAGAAATAGATTCAACAATATATAAACAATATAATAAAATATGTTTTCTCCAAAAAAAGAAGGATTGTAGTGGTGCTGAGAAGCTGAGTAGCAGTTTTTGAAAAGGTAGTTACATTAACATCTTTTACTATATACCAATATAAATATAAATTAGTGAACTTGATGAATTAATGAAATTAACGTAAAGAATCATTTTCTAGAAGGACCAAAAGAAAATTGAATAGAATAATAATGAAACTATGTAAGGATTTTTTAAAAAAAGATTTTATTTATTTTATTTTTAGAGAGCATGTGCATGGGGAGGGGCAGAGGGAGAGGGAGAGAATCTCAAGCAGACTCCATGCTCAGCGTGGACCCTAGTGCGGTGGGGCTCGATCCCAGGACCCTGAGATCATGACCTGATCTGAAACCAAGAGTCAAATGCTTAACAGACTGAGCCACCCAGGCACTCCTGGATTTTTTTGTTTTGTTTTGTTTTAGTTTTAAAAGAATAGAAGAGGGGCACCTGGGTGACTCAGTTGGTTAAGCATCTGCCTTTGGCTCAGGTCATGATCTCAGGGTCCTGGGGTCAAGCCCTGAGTTGGGCTCTCTGCTCAGTGGGGAGTCTGCTTTTCCCTCTCACTCTCCCTCTGTGCTCTCCCTCTTTCTCTCTCTCAAATAAATAAATAAATGAAATCTTAAAAAACATAAAAGAAGAAATAAAAAGTTAGATTTGAAAAATATTTAAAATATATGCTCAATGGTAACAGATTTTTCAATATGATAGTAACAAAGTGGGAAGATGGATTTGTACCAATATGACTGAAAAAGAATATCTATAAGGTATAAAATGGTTTTTATTCCACAAACATTGAGACTTTTATAGATGAATGGGTGAAACAAATAATTTACACAAAGCGAAATATAGTTAATAAGGTGAACATGAAAAAATGTTTATCATAATTCGTAATCAAAGATCTTGCTCAAGTTTATAACACATAGATATTTTATAATTATCGCGGTCATTCCTCCTCCCATCACAAAGAGAACATCTCATGTTGGCAGATTTTCAGTAAAATTTGCACAGCCCTTTTTGAAGAAAACATCAAACCGTAGGAAAAGTGGAAAAATTTTCAAACCCTTTGGCTTAGTAATTCCATCTCTAGGAATCTATCCCAAGGAAATATGTGTGCCTACCATGATTAGACGCTGTTGTTTTCCATAAATAGCAAATGATTGGAAATAACCTCAATGTTTATAGAAAAGGAACTGATCTATTTTGATGCTACATCAACATAATAAAATCTTGAGTCATTACAATGAAAAGTATAAAGACTGAATACTTGAGAAATACATCTAAGGTGTATTATGTTGCCAAATATGATTTCAAGAACAGGATAGTAAGTGGGTGTGAAAGCTAAATAGGTAATGATGAAAGTAATTCCATTAAATTGATAGTTTACAGGATATTTTAAAATAATTGCAATAATGTTTAAAGTAATATTCCCTTTCCCATAAACAAATAGGAAAAGGAATCTAATTTCTGCCCTTGTGAAGTGTCATGAAATTGAAATTCTAGAACATGGAGTCTCAGGTCCCTGAGGCTAATGGATGGATGGTAGAGAATCAGACAGATTGACCATCTGGCTTTTTTCCTGTAGTCCTAGTCACACAATTCAGCTCTAAAGACTCCTTCACTAACAGGGGAAATAGGGAGGGAGGTTTCACAAGATTCAAGCTCATTAGCCCAAGCATTTTTACTGGCCAACTTGATGAAATTTATTTGAATTTTACTTTCTATAATTTGTGTGTGTGTGTGTATGTGTGTGTGTGTGTGTGTGTGTGTGTGTGTTGCCTGCATCACCCAGGCACCCACTTAGGTGCCTTTTACAGGTAGTTTGATGCAAATGATTTATCACATAAAATAATTAGATACCCAAAGAACAAATATAAATGATCTGAATCCCAGCTTTACTGTTAAGAAAAAATTAGATATAAGCACTCTACTTTCCAGAAAACATCAGTCAGTGAGTTTGAATTTTACTTCTTTGAAGGTACACAGGAGGAATATAAGTTGAGGCAGTCCTTTAAATGGCAGGTCTGTAGCCATTGCTATGCCAGAAAAGAAAATAAACAATAGTTACACTAGTTGTCATTTGGAAAATTGATATGCAGGACAAAGCTTAAGAATTCAAGCACATTTTCATATTGGATTCTTAGTTTGTTTTCTATTCAAAAGGGTACCTTGTTTGTCACTGGTTTGATGGAATATTAGTCATCTTGGGCTGCCATAACAAGATGTCATAGACTGAATGGCTTAAACAACAGAATTTTTTTTCTCAGTTTGAAAGTTGGATTCCGAGTTCAAAGTGCTGGGCCATTCATTTCTATGGTGAGAGCTCTCTTCCTGGTTTTCAGACAACCGCCTTCTTGCTATCTCTTCACATGGCAGAGGGAGAGGGAGAAAGCTGTCTGCTGTCTCTTCTTCCAAGGGCACTAATCCCATCATGAAGCCTCCATTTTTATGACCTCATCTAAACCTATTACCTCCCAAAAGCCCCATCATTAAATACTATCACATTGGGAGTAAGGGCTTTAGCATATGAATTTTAAAGATTTTATTTATTTGAGAGGGAGAGAAAGAGAGTACAAGTGGAGGGGGAGGGGCAGAGGGAGACAGAGAAGCAGACTCCCTGCTGAACAGGGAACCCAGTATGGGGCTCAATCCTAGGACCCTGGGATCATGACCTGAGTGGAAGGCAGATGCTTAACCAACTGAGCCACCCAGGCTCCCTCAACATATAAATTTTAGGGGGACACAACTCAGTTCATAGCAGATGGTAAGTAATCTTGCCAAAAAGGACCCTATCATATATTTTTTAGCCTCCAAGCAGGGAGCTTATTCTAATTACACACATGCTGCCATGGAGGTCAGAATCCGCATTGGTCAATTGAAGGTGATAGCTTGTTAATCTTTTATTCATTGTGACATGAAATTCAATCACACTTTCATAGTAATCTATGGAATTTTATCATTGAGTTATCCTTCTGTTAGAATGCTAATAAGCAACAATAGCAGTTCAGTTTGTGTTTAATTATTCTTTTTCCCTTTTCTAGAACATTAACATATTTTATGTATGCTAGGATATTTTATGTTTTCTAGGATATGATAAATTTGTGAGATCGTCTCAACAGATATAATTACACTAGTTTGTCATAGATGAATTAAGTTCAGAATCTTTGTAGGGAAAAAGTGAATGTTTTTGTACTTTGTACATGAAATATTGCATAGATGTCAGGACAAGAGACAAAGGAAGAAACGGCACATCCCGAGTTTAGCCAGCACTCCTTATAACCAACCTGCTTTGTTTTTTCTGTGCCAAAATAATGGGTTAGTTCAGTCACTTCAGTTAGAGATATTGGTGCCTTAATCCCCCACATAGACAGTAAGATAGAGTGCAGCACAGAATGCTGGGAACTTTCTTTTAGTTTTTTACATCTTTCAGGAGGAAGAAAGGAAAAGAAAAAGTTAAGATATCCCTTGGCTTTGACTTTGCTGAGACTTCCTAATGAATCTATGTCTAATGATATCTCAAAGTACTATTTTTTTTTTTAGCATACTGTGATAGGGCATTGTCCTGTAAATGGAAAAATATCTCAATCAAATAAAAATAAAAAACAACTGGAAATAGAATCATAAGTGTTTGTTTTTGTTCTTGTTTTTGAACTTCACTCACTTCTCTTTTGAGGTTCTAGGCAGAATTAAATAAGAAAGAAAATGTGGGTGATGATTTTATGTAAATGATAAATACAGCTCCATTATTTATTTATTTGTTTATTTTTTTGCTTTAAGCCTAGGACGAAGATAAAAAGTTTTCAAGAATGATAAAGCTTGTGTTTCCATTCATTGTGTTTCATTCAGTTGAGAGGCAATGGAAGAAGATTTTTATTTTTACATTTGTATAAAATAATTACATCTGCTACTTTCTTTGTTTCTTTTTCTATAGGAGCATAGTGTACTTAAATGCTAACTCAGAAAATACTTGTAAAACTGTTATCCTTCAGTGTCTCCTTTACCCATGGGACATCATTTTATGCCCCCGTATGCCATTTATAGCAATTTCCAAAAAGTATTATTTATAATAATCTATATCACTGTCTACGGATAAGATCTGAAATACACTAATTTACAGAACATTAAATCCTTATTCAGGGAAATAATTAGATTTCCTCATATTTATTTAATAATTAATATAGCTATGACAATATAATAGGGTGTTTATTTAAAGATTTTTTTTGTTTTGCTACCTTGGCTTTTTATTTTTATTTATTTTTATTTTTTATTTTTTTTTAAAGATTTTATTTATTCGACAGAGATAGAGACAGCCAGTGAGAGAAGGAACACAAGCAGCAGGGAGTGGGAGAGGAAGAAGCAGGCTCATAGCAGGAGCCTGATGTGGGGCTCGATCCCATAACGCCGGTATCACGCCCTGAGCCAAAGGCAGACACTTAACCGCTGTGCCACCCAGGCGCCCCTACCTTGGCTTTTTAATATGGTATTTTACTAAACTGTAAAACAAAATTTATCTTGTTTTGTTGAACTTAAAAATTTATGGGATGATGTATATGGGAAAGATTTTTTTTTTCCTTTTGCATTATCTGGCTCAACATGCTGGTAAATAAACACATATCCCTTTGCTTTTGCTAATTAACACTTTCTTAGAACATTTTTAAGAAGAAATGTGATGTAATTATCATAAAAAGTCAGCACAAACATTAATGAAATATCAAGGTAATTAAAAAACTACTTTCCTATAGGCTTCTGTCAGGGGCTTGCAGAAAAGTCTCAGAAGAATTTGCTTTTTTCACAGCTATTTAATTAACTTGAGAAAAGTCCCAAGTGTACCCTTAATACAAATATGCTTCACAAAAGGTGGTGGCTCTAATATATAGAGGGGTGTCTTCACCAGCGGCAAGACCAAGACTAAAATGCTGTGTTTTCCAGGGTCAATTTCGTTATAATTAACTTCAGAAGTTCAAGCATATAAACAGGGTAATTTCATTGTGAACTTTGCCAGAAAAGCTCCTAAAATCATTCCTTGTATTGGTTGCTTCATAAATCTGTTTTACAGACAAAGATTCACCAATTTTCTCAAGTCATTATATTCCCTGGCCCAGGCTTCTTCAGGGAAAAGATTTCTTTATGTAACATTTGCTCCCCAGAGATGTGTCTGTGGGAGAGGACTTTTATCTGCAACAATTGTAAGGATTTCCTAGCAAGTGCTGCCATGGAACAGAAGTAGATGGATCCCTGCTGTGTTCTGTACAGGCCAGAGTATATTGAAGAAACTTAACACATGTTCATTAAAGCAAAACAAAACAAAGAAAACACAACTGGACCTTAAAGAGGAACACATAAGTAATGACAGTTTGGGTTTGTTTTTGTTTTGGGTGTATCTCTTAAATTGACTAGCACGTGTAGAGCATACTGCTCTGATCGATTTGCCAGAGGCACTTTCACATATATTGTTAGTTGTTATTATTATGGTTACTGGTATTGTTTCACATATATTATTAGTTAAGTCTTAGAGTAACCTTGTGAGGTCCAGCTATTTTTTAAAAAAAGATTTTATTTATTTATTAGAGAGAGAGCTCGTGCGTGCAGGGGGAGGGGCCGAGGGAGAGGGAGGAAGACAATCTCAAGCGGACTCCGCGCCAAGTGGGGAGCCCGATGCGGGGCTTGATCTCACAACCCTGAGATCATGATCTGAGTCTAAATCAAGAGTCAGATGTTTAACCGACTGAGCCACCAGGCACCCCTATATATTTTTCTGATTATACTGATAAGGAACTGAAGTTCAAGGGGAAGCATTTGCTAAGATTCCATAGCTGGTTGGGAATAGAACTAGGAATTTGAGGGCCTTTTCATTCTAGTTGGTTGGCTACCCTTCTATACTGTGTTCCCTTTTCCTTTTGTGTTATCCAGTGTAGGCTGCATATTTAGAACAGAAAGGAAGGGATTCTGCCGAAAATCCTTGTTTTTTTTTCTGTGTGACTCAGCCCAGGCAAGATTACTGGTATCACTACCACAGTGTAATCCAAGTCACCATTATTTTTGCCCTGGAACGCAGCAGTAGCCTTCTGACTGCATGCTCTCCCCCTCACAGCAGCCAGTGATCTTTCTGAAATGTAATTTGGATCGTGTCATCCTTCTGCCGAAAAGCCTTCAGTGATTTTCCATTGTACTTAAAATAAAATCCAAAATACTTATTTTGGTCTACAAGACCCAACACATTCTGGCTCCTGCTTATCTTTTCCTCACTTGTTTCGTGTCCCCTAAGCATACATGGTTCCTGGAGTGCCTTGAGCTTTCCCTTGCCTCAGAACCTTGCACTTGCCCTTTTATCTGCAGTTTAAGTTCTTTCTGACCACCTTCAACTGATTGAGCCTTCAGTTTTTAGCCCAGATGTGATTTCCTGAAGAGATACCTTCTCTAACCTCTTGATGGAAGCCCTCTTGTTTTATTCATATTCTTTTTCTCTCCTGGCATTTATAATTTGATTTATATTCCCTTAATAAGTAACATTTAGACAGCCCTTGCAGTGTGCCAGTCACTGAGTACTGCCTTTAGCCCTGTTTCTAGATGAGGGAAGTAAGATGCTTTCCCAGATTACAGTAAGTCATGAGCCAGGATTTCTGTCCAGGCTTCTTCCACAAGACTGTAAGTTCTAGGAGGGCAGGAACCATGCCTATGTGTTGTTATATTCCCAGTGCCTGGCATGTTGTAGGCCCTCAACAATCAAACAAATGAACCCCTGGCGATGACTTGTTTTCATAAGAGCGTTATTGAAATGTGTTAGCATATGTAAAATCTACCCTTTTAAAGTACGCAATTCAGTGGTTTTTAGTATTTCCAGAGTTGTGCAACCATCACCACTATCTAATTTTAGAATGTTTGCATCACTCCTAAAAGAAACCCTGTCCCCATTAACAGTCACTTCTCATTTCCCTCTTCCCCATTCCCTGGAAACCGCTAATCTACTTTCTGTCTGTGAATTTTCTTATTCTGGAAATTTCATGTAAATAGAATCATACAACATATGGCCTTTTGTGACTGGCTTTTTTCACTTAGCATAATCTTTTCAAGGTCCACCCATGTGATGTCATATGTCAGTGCTCCATTCTTTTTTTTTTTTTTTTTGCTGAATATGATTCTCTTATGCAGATGGAAATATTTTTTATTATTTATCCATTAATCATTTGATGGGGATTTGAGTTGTTTCTGCTTTTTGGCTTTATGAATAATATTGCTGTGAACATTTGTGTGCAAATTTTTGTGAGGATATATGTTTTCAGTTCTCATGGGTATGTACTTAGGAGTGGAATTGCTGGGTCATGTGGTAACTCTGTTTAACATTTTGAAGAATTGACAAACTATTTTCCAAAGTGGCACAGTGACTAAGAACTGTCAGAGAAAACCAGAACTGAATAGTAGTTAAAGGAGTAAAAACAAACTTTACTCAGGACTGTCGCAGTAGGGGAAAGAGACCTCAGTATACAACTGGCTCAGTTCTGAATACAACAAGGAGAAGTGGGGATTTATAGCCAAGGGGCAGGGTAGGGGTAGGGGGGAATCAGTAGTTGGGAAATTACTAGGAGGGTGGGGTTATCTTTGCTGAACTGACCTAACAGAATTCTTGGTGGAGGCAGGCCAGGGTGATATTACATGGGGGATGGTGTGGGGGATGAGGAATTTGATCAGATATTGAGGATGATCAGATATCAAGGGTGGGGATTCTGGCTAAACCTACTTAACAGGATTCTTGCTAAAATTGGGCAATGCAAAGACAGGCATGCAAGTCCAAAAGTCAAGGCCTACGTGGAAGGAAGATTCAGAGAACCTGATTAAGATTTGGTTAAAGAGAGACTTGTCAGACCCTTAACAGATAATTCATGTGTTACCTTTCTAGTACTTTTCCTCAACTGTATCAGTAAGGAAGTTAACAATAAATTCTCTTAAATTCCCTTAAATTCTACGCAAGTGCCATTTCATTCAGGATCCAACAGATATTTATTGCCTTGGTGTTGGTTGAGCTGGGATACAGCGTATGAGTACTTTCTTGAAGCTAATAAAGCTGTTTAATTTTCTATTTCATGCTTACAGACTGGTATCTTTGTTTTGTTTTTAAATCTATATGGCAAGATTTAGCAAGTCTGATAGTTTAGGCCTGTTTAGAAATCTCATTTATGCTATAAAACGTGAAAGGCAACATCATGTATTATTGTGGGGTTCACAGTTTAGGACACTGGTCTCATTTAAATAAATTATTATTCCCACCATAAATGCACATTTTAAGCATAATGAATATCTTTTATTTCTTCCTTTTCCTTTTTTACTCATCTTCCCTTTTATAAAAAGCATTTCCTTTCTATGCCTCAGGGTGGGTGGTGGCTCTGATTCAGTACTAAGTTTTTGTTATTACTATTATTATTTTATACCTCTTAATGCAACATTGTTAGAGTAGGTTGTTTATAAATTAACAAGCTATTGCAAGAATGATTTTAACTTTCTCATAAACTGTGTCATCCTATGTTTCTTTCTCCTTTACCATCACCCATATACAACATGTCACAAATCTTCAATTAATGCAAATTCAAATTTATTCTGAGAATTTGGCAGTGCTCCTGAAAAAATAACTGGTTGTCTTGGGGAGTTGGGAATCCAAAGTTGTTACTCAATTAGAAAAATGAAGGCCTCCTCTGAGTGACTAAAGCAGAGCTTCCTAACCTTAACCAAGGTTAACTGGAGCCTTTTCTGTGCGGTGAGTAACTAATCTGTGCCAGCTCCCATTGTAATGATTATAATTGCTTGCGTTACATTGATATTCATGGCACATGCCTCGCACCTTATGTGGCGCTCATTCTCTGTGTCTTTGACTAATGTACCATTTTGCCTTTCACTTTGGCACGGGGAGCCATGATTTTAGAGGATGTGAAGCAGAGAGCAGCTGAGGGAAGAATGAATCCCCAGAACCCAGTGCCAGGATTAACATACTGATGTAGATATTCTGAGAAGGGATCTTTTGAGTCAGGTTAAAAGGAAATGCCAAGTGGAGCTGAAGCCGACCTTGCCCTGGCACGTGATATTCATCAAGGAGGTGCTTGGCTTCACTGGGCTACGTTTTGTTCTCAGGTTGCCAGCTGCCTCGAGCCAGCTGCTTAGGCATAGCTAAAATAAAGGCAAGAAAATTTTCACTATATATTTGATATTTGAGAATCTGCCAGTAATTTCTAAAGCTTAGAATGTTGGCAGCAGCATGTGAATGAAAACTAATACCTTCAAGATCTAAAAGAAAAATAGCTTATCCTTCTTGCCTCTGCAGAATGATTTTTAAAAGGCTGTACCTTTTCTCTTTGAATACTTTTTAGAAGAAAGAGGAAAAACATTTTTGATTTTTACTCTTGTGTAATGTGATTAGATGTAATTGAATTTTAATACGTGCGTTGCAAACATGAATGGGCAGTATAGCTACGTAAAGATTTAGATTCACAGAAGAAAGTAGCTATTGGAATTTAGATGCTGTCCCACCGTGGACCTTCCAAGTAGAAACTTGATGTGTAATTAAACCCTTCTCTCCTACTACCAGCTTCCCCATTGCATCCTAAACTTGATGTCTAGCAATAGACAATACCACTCCTCTTTGTGTTATTTTAGTTGATTATTATTATTGGAAGACTCCCCAACTTGTTCCTTCTCTGGAGCCTTTGGATGCTCATTGAGAGACACAGGCCTATAAGAGCATCCGAAGTGACATGAACCCCCTTGGTGCATGTGGCAGTAGAGTTTGGTTCATGGGTTTTCAGGGCACCCTTCCTGACCCAGGTCCTACTATAGATTTTAGGCTCTTCCCCTCTGTTCAGTGTTTCTCATGTTTCTTTGTCAGATGCCCTAGGGACAGATCCGGGAATGGATGCCCTAGGCAGATGAGGTCACAGGCCAAAGCTCACTGCTGGAATGGAATCCTGTTGAAGTCCTATTAGGTTAATTTTGCATCTTGCCTTTTAGTATATCCAGGTGATTTTAGTATGGAAATATTTAATTGTCATTTAATCGTCAAATAAAATTGATTCTCCAGGAAGGTATTACGGCATGTTTAAATTGAGGCTTCCTGATGTTACATGCACCCCAGTTTGGAGAATTGTGGACTTAGTGTGACTTTGGGAAAATTTTTACCTAATACTTAGTCCTTTATTTGAAATGGACCTGGTAGATACCAGGTATTTTCAGAACATGTGGTGGTAGAATTTGGGTAATTATTAACTTATTTCACCTGTCTATTCATAGTGTTGTGAAAAGAGGTCAAACTGAAAGTCCAGAAGTCTGAGTTCCAGATTTGGCTCACTATTAACGTGTGACATTGGAAGGCCCATTTTCTCATCAGTAAAATGAGGGGGTGAACTATAAGAGATAAAGCAGCATTTTCCAAAGTATGTTTTGTGGATTATTACTTTCTAAATATATTTTAAGGGTGGTTGCCAGGGGCTGGGAGGAGGGGGATATGGGGACTTGTGGTTTAATGGGTTGAGAGTTTCAGTTTCGCAAGATGGAAAGTTCTGGAGATTGATTGCACAACATTGTGAACATACTCAACGTTACTGAACTATACACTTAAAAATGGTTAAGATGTTAAATTTTTGTTATGTTTATTTTACCACAATTGGGAAAAAAAAGTATTCTGAGAGCTCTGCCCTTAAATAAACATAAGTAGTATATTAAATTCCCCTTCTGGAGAGTTACAGTGCATTCAGCGTGTAGAAGCTTCTGAGATATCCTGTACTGAAAAGAAAATCCACTTAACTTCCACCCAGTATTTCTCAAATTTCCCCTCCCCCAATTAAACTAACATCTCTCAATAGCCGATGAAACTTACATTTGGAAGAGCCCCATTTGGAAAGTGGTGATCTGAGGTGTTTTCCAGCTCAAACATGTTACCATTCTTCAAAGACATCATATGATACTGTGGGCTATTCCCAAGTAAGGCCTAGATAGCAAATTGATAAAGATTAATTCAGGGCTTGCCAACCTTTTCCACATCATGGCAGGCATAGAAAGTAACAATATTTGAATGACACGGGGGGGGGGGTAAACAGATAAGATGGCTCAGAGCTGGGAGTTAACCCAGTCAGCACACCAGTTGGATAAAGATCTAGTAATCAGATCTGTAAAAAGTTAACACTGAGCATGAAATGTCTTGTTAGATGTCATGTTCAGCCTGTGAAAGAGGCATTAGATGCAAAATATACTAAACTATGTTCATTTGATTTTCCTTAAAAAAATATACTAAACTGTGTTCCATTTGCTTTTTCTTTGGCAACAGTTTCCACTTTAGGTCAACCAGAAACTGTCTTGACCTATGATTATTTCTGGCCTTTAGGCCTAACTGGGAATCTCCAGCGGTGTGAGAGTGAGGGTAGGAGCTTTCTGGCAGGATAATACTCTTCCACAGTTTATTTAATACACTTAGTGACTAACTCAACAGCCTCTTTTTTTTTTTTTTTTAAAGTGAGAGCATATGTACTAATATCATAAGCAGAATAATTTTCATTAATGGGAGAAATTTTTTTCAACCTCCCATTTCCTAGAGGAATAATTATCTGGGACAGTGATATGGGTTGGATATGGGGAAGAAAATCATATTTGTATTAGCGTGTTCTTAAATATGGTATAGATCAGTGAGTGAAAGCAACACTTCATGTTAAGACCTCTTAACTGAAGTCATCCTTAGGCCTCACCCTCTACCTTATTCCCCTCAGTTGCTGTTATTCTACAATATTATATCTTCTGAATGGCTTACTTAAAAATTTTAGACTGAAGGAAAAAAACAAGAGAACAGGTTAGATTTGAAAATGACCTACATCATTGTTCAGTTAGTGTTTCTATTCAGCTCACCTAGAAACGGAGATTGGTTATGATCAACTTAGTAATAGATGTTTTGATTTCAGAAATGCCAGGTCTTCTCTAGATTATCTTCTGCACTTATTGCCATTTTTTCCTTAGAACAGTTCTTATTTTTGCCTTTATTCACTCTTTACTATTTTCCAAGAATCCTGTTGGAGAGGGTTCAAGTTTTAAAACAAACATACAATTGCATCCCTACTTAGTGGCAGGGATCTACTGTGAAATCCCATTGATAACCTCTTCTGGGCTTTGGAGGCAGAAGTTTAATTAGTACCTCTTGTTTGAGTTTGATTTTGCACTTCTTGGGACCTGGGCAGGCAGAGCTAATTCCTTATAGCAGAACAAAGTAGGTGTGCAGCAGCCAGAATTGGGAAAGAGAGGCAGCCAATGTAATTGGTTCAGCTTCAGGGGTGGATGAAGGAAATGAAGTGTGTCACATCAAGTCCAGAGTCCAGAGAGGTGCTCAGGCAGTAAGGCACGTGGTGGGCTGTTGCAGAAGGGAGCTTGAGACAAAGGGGGAGTATAGTAGCTAAAAACTGTAGGCTTACAATTCTCTGAAGTCCAGGCAGGCTGTGCTGGTGCCCACCAGGGACCACTGAGGCTGGCCTTCCGTCTTGGAAGAACAGGACTGAAGTGGGAAGGGAAATTAGCAGGTTACTGGGATGAGGCCTGGGGAAAAGAGCAGAAGAAACTCCGTAATAAACAGTGGGAGAAATCAATAGGCTATTTAACCATGTTGCTGGGCCTCCACATAGTTTATTGCTATGTAGCATTTTAAGTGCATGAGGTAGGTCTGGATGTTCTGAAATAGAAAACTATCCAAAATATTAAGTGAAAGTGAAAATTGTAGTACATTATATAACATGTCTTTTTCTGGGGAAAAGTGTACTATCTCAGTGAAAGGAACCTGGGGATGTGGTAAAGTAGAACTCCATTCAGATGAATGATATAGACACCTTAGGCATACTTTGCGGAGACAGATATGTTGTTTGCCTTTTAAAAGTTTTCATTTTTCTGTGTCCCTGAGAATGTCCATGATTATTGAATAATAACTGCCTAAAGCTGCCGAATGTCGCTGGTACTCCAGATGAGCGGCAGCCTATCATGGAGGACAGCGTGTGAGGGGTTTAGGGCACACACTCCAGATCCAGGCTGCCTGGGTGTAAATTCTGCTTCTAGCCCTGACTACCTGTTTGACTTGAGTAAGTCACTTAACTTCTCTGTGCCTGTTCTACCGTCTGTAAAATGGGGACAATAGTACTTATTTTACACGGTGGTTATGAGGATTAAATGAGCCAATATTTGTAAAATGTATAGGACAGTGTCTGGCCCGTAATAAGCTCTATACAAATGTCTGTTAAGCAGATAAAACACATTATTTCTCAGCTTCTATTGACCAGTCAGGAAATAATCTCAGACTTCCCTTTCTATTTAATGTAGATGTCTTTCTCTTAGGGCATTAAATTTTTTAAAAAGTTCTGTTTCAAGGACTATGGAAAAAATATAGTTAAAATTCTTGTTAGAGCACTGGATTGGAATTTTTTTTAAACCTTAATCCTTCTGAAATTAAGGGGAAAAATCATACTAGTTACTTTAAACTGGCTATTTTATGCATTTGTCCTCTAATGGTATAGTAAGAAGATACTGTTACATGATTTCTTTTTTTTTTTTTAAGATTTTATTTATTTATTTGACACAGAGAGAGAGACAGCCAGCGAGAGAGGCAACACAAGCAGGGGGAGTGGGAGAGGAAGAAGCAGGCTCCCATCGGAGGAACCTGACGTGGGGCTCGATCCCAGAACGCTGGGATCACGCCCTGAGCCGAAGGCAGACGCTTAATGACTGAGCCACCCAGGCGCCCCTGTTAACATGATTTCTTATATACAATTTATCTAGTTTGGATGGCTGGTCTTTCTTCCCTCATGGATAATGCTTTGACAGTTAGAAAAAGTGAACCACACAAAAACTGTTTCTGGGCTCCTGCCACACCCACACCATAAGCTAGTCTGACAGAAGATAATGCAGTTTGTACACTGTGAATGGCCAGGCCTAATAGGTACATGGAAAAGAAAAGTCGTTAGATATCCTGTGACTTCAAATAATGAAGTAGAGTAATAGGCTTTTGTTTTAATAGGGCTTTGAGAGATTAAACCTCCTAGATCTTTGTAACGCCATTGGGTAAAGTTAAGGAAACCATCACAAGATAATAAATAAATAATGGTGTTCTAGTTAGAATCCCTGCAAAATTTGGAAATTCGGCTTCTCCTGAGACAGTGAGCTATACTTAGCTGACATGTTTGTAAGTAGTGATACTATGGTGAATAATGCTCCTTTTGTACTTGTACTCTTTTGGGTACAGATGTACAATTTCATAGAATGATTTCAAATTAATTAGCACTGCAGCAGAACTATGAGATGATATCACAATTTGGGTTATTGAATGAATTTAATAATTTTAAGTACAGTTAGATTATTCTTTCTAGCTTAATTCCAAGAAACTGAACACTTAAAAATTATTTCTTGGTGAACATGATACCAGTGGTTTGCTCATATGGTGAAAATAATTCTTATCCCTTCCCGAGGATTTTCAGGAATGAAAATGAAAATAATTGCTATAAAACACATTACAAATCTGTTCAAATATGTTCTATTCAAAAAATCATACGGACTAGTATCCTTCATGTTGCTTAAGTATATAAGAACCCATAGCTTAAAGGTTTATAATTTAAAGACATTTTGAATATACATTGTAATGCCCATCGAATTCTTCATGGTGACAATTTTTACTTTGCTCCATGGCAGAAGTTCTAGGAGCTCGTTATTAGAGAGTTGAATCCTTTGTGATATGAGTTGCAGAGTTTGTAGTTCTTAGCTTAAATCCTATGCTGGATTTGTCATTGTCACTGGAGATTTGTCATTTGTCTTAGAGTTGAAAAGGACCTTAGAGTCCAAATCCTTCAATTTAGCAATGAGAAAAATTAGCTCAGAGAGACGTTAGCTTTTGGCTTAAGAGAGAGCAAATCTGATCCCTAGATCTTTTCTAGGAAGAAGTGTTCCACTTAGCTAGGAGAAATTGAGAGGCAGAGGGAAGAACCTTAGTTGCAGTATGTTTATGTAATGGTTTTATACAACACTGACATAGAATCCAAAGCATAGTTTGTAGCTTCTTAATGTCGAGAAGGTGCAACTTAGCATTTCACCAATTTAACAGTAGAACAGAAAAAATAAGAATTTCAAGAACTATAATCCTTCTTTTTACAACCTTAGTTTTAGGAGCGTTGCTGATTAGATGTATTAATCTAGCCATCTGGTGACACAAAACAATTGCACTTACTGGGTTGTTATATAAACATTGTGAATCCAAGTTATCATGTTACTTTCATTTTTTCTAATGGAGTTATTATACTATTATCAACTTATTACCATGCAATAACTTACATTATTTAAACACCACTGCTTAAAGCCCATGGTGAAGCACTGAAATACATGCCCATCTGGAATAAGCTGAATGCCAAGAAGGATGCTCGGCATCGGGGTCATTCCTACTGTTATAAAGCATGAAAAAGAATGTAACAACAAAGAGTCATGGTTGCATGAATGACTTTATGGGTGACAAAGTTTGAATTAGCATATACAGAGCATTCTAAGACAATTAATGTCCACTCTGTTAGTTAATTGGTTGGGGTGAATTCTTTCTTAGTGTTTCATTTGCCTTATAATTAGCTGTAGCTCAGCAATTAAATCATGTCACCAGCCCACTGTGATACTGAAGGATGATGATAGCGCTTGGGTGGGTGGCACAGCTCCATACAGACTGTGCATATTAAATCAGAGTTGCTGGCTTCTTAAATGGCTCTCCTTCTTGGGCTTGGGAACAGTTTTTTAAGTTCTTGAATAATCTGTGTGTTATCCATATATAGTCATAAATGCACTGAAACAAGTAATTACATACAAGATTTTGACTTGCAAGACTGTAGCATTATAAACGTCAAAAATCATCCTTGTGTACCATCTTTCTGAAACTGGAATTCGGATGCATATAAGATAGATAACTTTTCCTGTTTATTTCTCCTAGAAAACTTCCTAAGAAAGGTGGGAGAGTTTTGTTGTTGTTGTTGCTGCTGCTATTAATCTGTCAACATATCCTTAAATAGCTCACTTAAACCAAAATAAATTGAAATATTCTTTAAAAAATTCCCCTCAATTGCTGCTTTAAAAAATGTCTCATTCACTGAAGTAAACAATAGCATGTATTGGTTGTTTCTAAATCTATGTATACATTGATTGGTTACCAGAATAATACATGTGTGTAAAAGATTTCAGACTACAGAGAATGTAAAAAGTATAAAAAGAAAGTTCCATGTAATCCCACCTCTGAAGTTGACTATTTTATGGTTTCTAGTTTTATGTCATGCTTTGAAAATCCTTGCTCCCCAACCCCCCTGCCCCTGATTAAAAAACAACAATGCGTATAATAGAAAATTTTAAGTCTACGGTGAAGGAAAAAAAAAATCACATGTAGTTCTGCCATTCAGAGGTGAGCACTTTGGAATGTTTACCTTGTAACCTCCACATTTTTTTCTGTGCAACCCCCACGTTTTTTAAGAAACTATACTTATGTGGATAGCAAATGTATCATTTATGAATTTTTAAATTAAAAGTGTTAAACTATTAAGTTATATATTCTGCTTTTTTAAAAAAGATTTTATTTATTAGAGAGAGAGCAAGCATAAGCAGGGGGAGGGGCAGAGGGAGAAGGACAAGCAGACTCCCCATAGAGCAGGGAACGGAATACCAGCAGATCCTAGGACCCTGAGATCATGACCTGAGCCAAAGTCAGACACTTAACTGACTGAGCCACCCAGGTGCCCTCTATTCTGTTTTTTATAAAAATTAAAAAGGTGTGATCATTTTTAATGGCTGGGCACTGTTCTTTCATAATGGGCATATTCTGTGTAACCATTTTTCTTGTTGGATAGTTAGGGTTTTGTTTTTTTGCTTTTAAAATAATATATTTATAAATATATTTTGCTGACTATCTTGAATTCCTGGAAGTGTAGTGATTTAAAAAAAAAAACAAACCACAGAAATGTGCTCAACTGATATGCACAAAACTTCTAAGATGGACAAGTGGATGAACAAGATTTCATCATATTTTTAGGATGATATTAACAACTAAAACTGAAAATTCCAAGTTTAGGGCTTTTAATTTATATAGATAATATTCTAGGTTTAAACATTCTGGGTTTAGGTATTCAAACTCTTGCACCACATCTGTGCAGGGGAAGCCTTACAAGGTGTCTGTTTAAATATATTCTTGTTTATGTCCCTGAGTTTTATATCCATTGAATGTTTGGAGCTGCATGTATCACACCAGAACCTAAATCCAAAGTGAAAAAGAGTCAAACACAGGATTTATGGGATTCTCAGTAACAAGTATGACAGGCTTTCTTGGGTATGGTAACTTTAGGATGCTTTCCATTTCTTTCTTGTTTTAGCAGACCTCATTCTAGGAGTAGAAAATATATTAGTTATTTTGTTTCAAAATAAAAGGAAAAATAATTATAACTTGAAAATGTAAAAGGATACTACCTCAAGTGTTGATTAAGGCAGTAATTATATGATCAGAATAGAACCACAGTTTTGTAGATACAGTAATAGCTGTTTTATAAAGAGTTCATATGATTTGGCATCCAGAACTGCCTCAGGAGCTTCTTTCTACTCTAATGAATCCTCCCTAGGGCCAGGATAATAACATATATATGGCAGGTCTGAATACTTTGATTTTAAGCATTAGCCTGTCCTGCCTCTTTCTGTGTAAAATACCTGGCCCTGATTTTATCTTGACCCACAGTGAGATAAATGAACAAGATAGAGAATAAAATAGAATACAGAACAGAATGCATCAGAATGTGCAGACATCATCCTTCATTGCTAATAATAGCCTTAAGGGAGAGTCAGTTATTTAACATGAGGTTTGTGTGGTAATGAATGGCTCAGTAATCAGCCTCCCTTCCCTCCTTCCTCAGGAGGAAGTCATTGCCAGGCCTGCATGCCCTAGACCGAGACTGTGGTTTGGGGCAGGCCCTGGCTCTCAGATCCCAGAGGGCTTCCTGAGCCCAGCCATAGGGCCCGGCTTTGGAGCAAGCACCAGATTGCCATTTTAGAAGAGGCAGAGGGCGTTGGAAACCTCAAAAAGCAAATCTGAAACTTAGATATTTCTCTTTGTTTTGTCTTCCCAAATGTAGGGTCAGTTATCCAGAAGAAAGGTATGTTCCCAAGGGGAAAGAGCACAGGCTTTGGGATCAGGTAGAGCTGTGTTCAAATTAAGGCTCAGCCCTTAACAGCTGTGTGTCCTTGGGGGAGTCATTTAACCTCAGTAAGCCTTAGTTTCATCCATATAAAATCCATGTAAAATTCATGGGTAATCTAACTTTGCAGGGCTGTGGTGGGAATCAAATGATTAAAAATATATATTGAACACCCAGAATAGCACCTTACACGTAATAGCCCTTGGTAGGTGTCAGTAACTATTAGCCCTTTTCTCCACAGTATTTATTTGTTGAAGTGAAACAAGTATTTAAAAGTATGGCCTGATAAACCTTTTTTTTTTTTTTTTGGCCCTATAACAATGATGTTGGACATTTTACAGATAATGATCTAAATGCTATCGAAGGTGGCATTTTTGCAAATCACTTACTGTACTTGCTTACTGAGTAGCCATGTTAAGTATTTCTTTATGCTTTAGTTTTTACGTCTGTCAGCATTATTTTATTTTAGCAAATTTTCAAGAGAAACTTAGCCTTTGTGTGTTATCATTAACAGTGCTGGGTGGGCTAGTTTTTCTTTTTTTTTCCTTTTGACAGTGCTGGGTTAGGGGTTGTGGTGGTATTTTAAAAAAAATGTTTCTGTATTTTTTAGAATGTTTTCAAAAAACTACCTTGAAAATCCACTTTTTTTCTTTTAAAATGAGTTTGTTTCTTTTAAAATAGTAACATGGTGCTTAGCCTTTCAGTGGTAATATGGTTTTGTAATACAGCTAGTCAGTGGTGCTTTCTAAGTTTGTGGCACAGAATTTCTTGGTGTCAGGATGACTGACTCAGATCAGACCTAGGACTTGGCCTCATTAACCTTGGGTTTTAACTGACTCCTGATCCACCTGGAGGTAAACTGCTTGGGCTGGATCCAAGGATCTATGCATTAGGCAGTTGCTAATTAAAAACATGTACCTATCTTCCTTCCTTCCTTCCTTCCTTCCTTCCTTCCTTCCTTCCTTCCTTCCTTCCTTCATTCTTCTCTCTCTTTCTCTCTCTTTCTTTTTACATTACAGATGAATGGGTCATTCACAGTGAGGTATGGCAATGTCTGAAAACTATTCAAGATAGTAAGAATAGATTCAAAAGGGAGAGAAAGGCCATTTTTAGGGAGTGGGAACTTTGTATTAAGGATGACAAAGGGCTTCTGGAATTTAGATACATCTTTTAATACATTTTAAGAAAAACTGGCTTACTGAGATTTGAGAATACCAGTGCTCCAGTTTCCGTTTACTGTCACCTATAGACCTTACTCAGAGCTAGGTGCATTTGTGATTTACCACTTACAATTTGCTGCCAGCCCTGGACCTGGGGAGATAATTTTCAGTGCCCTCTGGAGTATTAACCATTCATTTGATGCAAATGCAAAGCCAAATCTAGTTACTGGAATTGAAAATAATGAAGCCAGCCTTTGAACAACCGGGCAGTTGGAACAGCTGAATACTTAAAATATTGGTCTGTCTAGTGGTTTCTCCTGTGGCTTCTTATCTCTCTTGGTTAGGCATCTCACCCAGAGACACAGCCATTAAACAGCTTCCAGAAGACCATCTGTTGTAGGGCAGCTTTTCACTTATAAGAGAAGTAAATTAGCCATTGAACTTTTAGAGAACGTAATGAAAATAAAAACCTAACTTAAAATCAGATTTGATTTTTACTACCCCATGCCTTATAGTTGCTTCTTTGGCCCAAACTATTGTCTTCCTTTTAGGCAAACTCTTCAGCTATAAGTTAGCAGAGGGTTTCAAAACAAAGCAAGTAAACTAATACTGAAAAAATCAGAGTCAATAGCATAGAAAATAGAGTTATTTTTGCTTTGTCATTTAATCTCAACTGATATAACGGGAATATACGTATATGTAACTGACAGGTTCAAGCTATATCACTTAAAATGCTTCACTCTATTTATTCTTTAAGATCTGCATAAAAAGAAGAATCTCAGAGAAAGTAAACACATTTCCAATGATTAATCCTTTGTCTTTAAAGTTTGGTATAGAGTGAGTTATAATTGGATTTCTCAAGGTGGATCTTGTTGCAGTGAAATAAAGGTTTTCCTAATTCACTTACTAGTTCATATGGTGCTCTTTATATTTTCTTTTAACTTCAGTCCCACTTAACGAAAAATTCTCTTCTTCTCTTTCCTGCCAGACTTCCTGTAGAAGTGGCCTATGCTTGCTGCCATAATTCCTTACCACTTACTGTCTGGAATCACTTGCAATTTGACTTTGGCCCCACTTTGCCAACATTCTCTAGACTCTCACCCTTTATGTCACGTTGTTAAGAGCCATATAGTGTTGAATTTACCTCTGCAAATCTGATCTGCCCAACCTCCCACCCTGGTGGTATGACAAGAGCTTCCCTCTGAGGTACCTCTCAGAGCTGTACGTTTCCCACACCGTTTCATGATCACTAGACATGTGTCTTACTCACATTGCTGTTCGGAGAGTATTTTCCAACTGTCTCTATAGAAAGTCTGGTTTTCTCGACCCGGCATTTGATCCAGCATAATCTCCCACCGCTGCACCTCATCCTACTTAAGTACTCCAGCCCAATTCTTTTTTTTTTTTTTAAAGGTTTTATTTATTTATTTATTTGACACAGAGAGAGAGACAGCCAGCGAGAGAGGGAACACAAGCAGGGGGAGTGNAAAGGTTTTATTTATTTATTTATTTGACACAGATTGAGAGACAGCCATTGAGAGAGGGAACACAAGCAGGGGGAGTGGGAGGGGAAGAAGTAGGCTCCCAGCGGAGGAGCCTGATGTGGGGCTCGATCCCAGAACGCTGGGATCACGCCCTGAGCTGAAGGCAGATGCTTAAGGGCTGAGCCACCCAGGTGCCCCCTCCAGCCCAGTTCTTTTGTGTGCGCGCTGGTATCTCTGTGGCATCCATACCCTCTCCACTTCTCTCCAGTCTAATGATAAACACTTATCCTTCTTTCAAAGCCCAGAGGGAAGGACATTTCATTTATTAAGCTTTTCTGATCCTTCTGACTAGAAGAAATATTTTCTTCCTTTCGATTCTATCTGTAGCTCTCTTCTGATAAGTTTCATATTCTGTCCTGTGTTACTTGTGTGGGCATCTTATTTTTCCCTTCTCAAGGGGAGCATCAGTCTCATTATATCCTTTTATTTCCTAACTCAGCTATCTTTTTCAGTGTCTTGTACTTTTTATAAGTTAAGTACATTTTGGATAAATGAATGGGCGAGCTGATATTAATAAATGCAGAGCATTTGCTGAATGATGTTTAGAATCTTGGTGGCTATAGCTCCGTGGAGCATGCTCTGTGCTGGTTGCAGGGGGATTGAGGTCAGTGAGCCCTTCTCAGGAGAGGTGCCTGGGGCCTGGAAAGCCATGTCTGTTCAAAGCTTCTATCTTTTGCAGTGTAACTCCCCTTTGAGACAGGTATCTTTTTTCTTCCTGATGGTAAATAGTTTATGAGAAACAGAAAGATTCATAAAATGGTCTTCAACCCTACATTGAAAAATATTTTAAATGGCTAAAATTTTAAGACTAATACAAGCCACTCTGCTGTTCTTGGCCAGGGAGTTCCTCATTTTTAGCCTATTTGTAAATAAAAGTGAAGAGATAATCGAGAACTTGCTTCACTTACCCTCGAGGGTTATTGAAGTTGGTATGTGACCAGGCTTTGGACATTCTACATGGCTTGACAGAAGCAAGGGACAAGGAGCCTGAAGACTGAACACTCTGATATAGTTTCCCAGATCACAGCTGAGAAAAGAAAGAAGGAATGTGCTCGCTGTACTCCTCAGTGGAGCCAGATGCCCAGTAAAGCAGAAATAGTATACCTGCAAAGTTGCCAAGGCAACATCAAGGGTGAAGAGAAGAGTAGACAGAATGATTTATGAGGATTTCTTGCCATTGGAATGGATCTAAAATTATATTTCCATGTCTTCCTCACCAGGATAAATTCCACAGGATTTATCAAGGGAATTGCAATGCGTAAAAGCTTGAGATGCTATCAGAGCTCAAGGAGACTGGGGTGAAGGGCAAGGAGAGGAGAAGCAAAAGGAACAAATGAGAAAAAGTGCTTATGGTGTGTTTTTAATCTCTTGAACTGATGCTGTGCCCAGATGTAAAACTGATTTTTGGAAACATGCAAATGTTGTGTATTTAAAGTGTGTATAGAAAAAAGAAAGTCCATTTACTGGGGCAAAATGGAGATGCTTGATTTCCATATTAAAAAATTACTCTGAGCTTCTACTTTAATATTAGTTGATTTACAAAGACAATTACAGATCAGCATGTGGAATGACATGTTGTCATGGCAACAGAGGTTGAAGTTGCATTTTATTTATGAACAGTGGGAAAAGAAGCTCTGGGGGCAGATTGAATTGGCATATCTTAACACCCTTTCTGGGCATACTGCAGTTAGCCACGGTTATCAGATATCCACACTGATCTTCACTTTCATGAATTATGCATGATTGTATCAATTTTATATTGCTGCGTCACAAATTACCACAAATAGAGCAGCTTAAAACAACACACATTCATTATGTCACGATTTCTGTGGGTCAGAATTACAGGCACAGCTTAGCTGGGACTTTTGCTCTGGGTCTTACAAGGCCGTAATCAAGGTGTTGACTAGGCTATGATCTTACCTGCAAGCTCAACTGAGGAGGATTCTGCTTCCAGGTTAACTCAGACTGTTGGCAGAAACCATCGTTGTAGAACTGAGGCCTTCAGTTTCATATTGGCTGCTGCTTTCAGCGCCTAGAGGCTGCTTATAGTCCATTGCCACATAGGCCTGTCAACATGGTCACACTCTTCATTACACTAGCAACGAGACGCTCCAGCATGTCTGCTACTGAGAGAGTATCTTACATATCTGTTTGCTAGAAGCAAGTCACTTGTCCCACCCACATTCAGGGGGAGAGAGTTACATAAAGATATGAACACCAGGAGGTAGGGATCATTGTGGGTCACTTGAGAGTTTATCCATCATAGTGTCATTGTAAGAAAAGGGCAAGGTTTTTTCATCTTAAAAGCCGTGCCATCTGGAAATCTGTTCAAAATTGGCATGTGTGTAAGTTAAAATATTAAAGCTTACATTTTTCATTTTCTTGTCCCTTGGTAAATGAGGAAGAGGAGTGAAGTTGCAACTCAATGGAACCTGACGGGAGGGAAAAGAAGGGTTAGCAGGGTTGAAAGAACAATAAAATGAAAGAAGAAAATATTCCCTATTCTCACATAGAAAAATGCAAGTGATGGATTAAACTATTCCTGTGTGTTCCCTAACCCACTTTGGAGGTCTGAGAAGACAGTTTGGTAGAAGGTTCTTGCAAGACTAGCATGTGCCTTAATGTACTTTATGTAAACATGGAACTCTGTCCTTTCTGTAATTAAATCAGAAATGTTGCTTTGCATGAAATGGACAATTTTCTAGTCCATCTTGATATTGCTGTCTCAGGGCTTGGAAGGTATGGCCTTAGTTATTTGTTCTTTGTATTTAAAACATTTGTAAATCATCATGCTTAGGTTATAGTTTAGACTTTAATACAGCTTATGTCCTAAGCTACACGGGGACTTGAAGAAAACTAAGGAACAGGATTGCAGGTTTCCACGTGGCCTGTGGCTGAATTGATTGTTCCCACAGTGTCTAGTAAGGCAGAGATCAGAGATTTAGGATCACATGGTTGAGTTAGGGGATTCAGTAATTTCTTCGCCTTCTAAAATGGCTGCTTTCAAACTTACCCTCCAGTTTATTCTAGCAACTAGAATTCAGTTAAAAGGACCCATTTACTACTTGGTGCTTCCATTTATTTTGTAGGGCATACGACAAATCACAATGCAGGTGATTTACTTCTTGGGCTGTGGTCTGTACCACAGTGGTTGGCACATAGAAGCAGGTGTTAAATAAATGCTGGTGTACTGCTGCTACTACTACTATTAATATTAATACAGTCAGCTGAGTTTCTTTTGCTTCTTACAACTGGACTGGTATGAGGTGTAACATCACAAAAAGAAGAATAACATAGGGCGCCTGGATGGCTCAGATGGTTAAGTGTCTGCCTTTGGCTCAGGTCACGATCCCAGGGTCCTGGGATTGAGCCCCACATAGGGCTCTCTGCTCAGCAGGGAGTCTTCTCCTCCCTCTGCCCCCCCACTCATTTCTCTCTCTCTCTCTCTCTCAAATAGATAAATAAAAAGGAAGAGCAACATAAACATAAATAATGACAATGATAACACATATTATTAGCTGAGGTTTGCTGTGTTAGGCACTTTATCTACACTGATGCATTTAGTCCTCACAGCAACCCTGTAACAAAGCAACATTTCTGATATAATTACAGAAAGGACAGAGTTCCATGTCTACATAAAGTACATGTAACAAGATAAGAATAGATGTTATTCTTATCTTATGGACAGTGAAACAGCCTCAAAAGTACAGATTTGGGCCTGTGTTGAGATAAATGTTATTTTATTTACCAAGAAAAGTAAGCAAACCAGAGTCCCCTATTCCATAAGTATTGTTTTAGTTAGGCTGCATTGTACATCTATTCATTGCATGCAGTTGTTAGTGAGAAGTGCTCTATGGATCGTCTTGGAGACCAAACAGCAGTGAATACCCTTATGTTTTAGAAATACAGCTTGGGCCCATTCTAGTTTTTCTCATCTGAGAATAGCCATTTGCTGTTAGTATTCCATGCATTTGTATAGCAGGAGCTTTAGAAAGTAGTTCCGCATCTTTAGTATTGATTCCCCACCAGTGCCTCAACACGCACACGTGAGTCTGTGGCACTCGTACTGCCTTGTCCTTTCCTTCCGTCGGCTCGCACATTCAGGACCCTGAGCTGCAGTACTCTGTGTGGAATGCTCTACAGCTCTTCCTCTCATGGTCCCTTCGCCTCTGCAGCTGCAGGCAACATCCGGATTCATCTTCCAGGTCTCAGACAGGATGCTTTTTCTTGGCAGAGATTTTTCTTGATGTCCTAATCCCTTTGGGTACCCTGTGCTTTTATAATTCCCTGACGTGTCCTCTTCAAAGATATTTGCTTACCCATTTCCTTGCCTCTCTCACCCATTGGATTGTGAGCCCGTCGGGGGCAGGGCCAGTGCTTCCCAGCGCCTGGCCCAGGGTCGGCCCCTAGGGCGTCTGTGCTGGAGTACTGAGGGAAGGCACATTTCATCTGAGCCTCGAAGTAGCCCTGGCAGGGTGTGGGGCTTTCCCAGGGTCTCCACATTACAGCTGATGTCACAGTTACAGACCAAGGCTCCTAACCCTGGTCTCTCTCCCAGGGATAACACTTTTACCTAAAATCACTTCCATTTTTGTTTTCACCCAGCCTGAATTAACTTAGTTTCTTTCACTTTTCTTCCTAGGGACTTTATTTCTAACATTTTCAGTGGTTGATGATTGCTATTTTATAACTTTTTCAAGTTTTTCTATTTCACATGCCGTATTTTAGAAAGGCTGAAAGGGACAGAGGACAATAATTTTGGGCATTGTAGACTTTATCACACTGCTTATTCAGTTCTTTCAGTCAGTACCTCCAAGTCTTTGATGCTGCCTTAGTCTTTTCATTCCAGGTAGAGTATGTCCGAAGAGACAAACACAGGGTTATGTGTTCACCCTGTTTTGCAGAGGTCTTTTCCAGGAGTGTGGTTTGGGGATTGCTTGTGCTCTAAAGAATATGAAAGAAGGCTGTTACTGTCATGAGAGACAGAAATGTGGCTGGCTCCTCACAGGGCATTCCACATGATTCCTGAATAAGCCCTGCTCAGAGGAGAGACCCCTCGCTTTCCATAGGTGACGTATTATCTCCTCTCTTCTATGATTTAGAGAGGTCACTTAATTTTCTTTAAAAAAGTTTTTGTTTTTTTTTTAAATTAAGTCATCTCTACTCCCAACATGGGGCTCGACCTCAACCCCGAGATCAAGAGTCACATGCTCTACTGACTGAGCCAGCCAGGCACCCCTAGGTCATTTAATTTTCAATCTATGTACCCATCCCTCCTACCTAGTTTCTTCTCAGGGCCATGCTTTATTCTTTCCCATTTGCTCATTAGTTAAATGAGGAGGCTGTACTAAGTTAAAGTTGAGCATCATCAGAATGTTCTATGATTCAGTCCCCGAGGCTGCCCTTGACTGACTACTGCAGTGTTCTTGGAGCAGTGACCTGTGAGGAGTGCCCTGCTGAATCAGATGAAAAGTCTTCTGATTTATTAATTTTTATCTCTAGGTTGAAATAGGACATTATTGAAATTTTATGAATCTATTCTTCACAAAGCTAGATTAGTCTTTGTTTTTGAGTTTATTTTGCCTAGCCCTAGCAGTTATGGAAGAGACAGTTGAATATGTCTGTAGCAGGAAAATCCAGTTTATGTTTCAAAGTACATACCCCACAGTTTTCTGCTGCAATTTTTAGGTACTTCATCAGGCCTTCATATGTTTTAAAAATAATTGTTCGTGGCCCTCATTGCTGATGAAACTAGGCAAGGTATTCCTTGTTTTAAAGCAGTCTGGTCTGCAGCGTGCAACCCTCCTAATTTAATGAGGGAATCTTCAATTAGATTCTCTCTTCTTTCTGAGTGCCTACTGGCCTTTACCCCGGGGCTACACAGTACACCAATGATAAGATCACAGGGAACTTATCTTTAAAAGTCAGAGGTAAAAGTAAGTACAGTATTAAAAGCATCCGATCTTTTACTGTGATTTATTCAGAGTTCTTCTCCTTTTGAAATGAAAGGCTTTCCATTTGCTATTTTGTTCTTTCTTACTTGTCAGCAGTATCTGCACACACCATGTGATGCCATGAGCTGAACTTTGGGGGCAGGACTACTGGTGTTCAGGTCTTTGCCCGCCTCCAGCTATGAAATACCATGAATAATAACATTGACTTCATGGAGCTGAAGGGAGAATTAAACTCTCTACTATGTGAAAGTGCTTTGTTATTAACTTTAAATACATAGATAGATGGAAATGGCAAGTATGAAGTGTTGATATTTATGCCCAGAATTGCCAAATGCCATGTCTTAGTGATTTCAGCCAGGATATTCAGGATATTCAGAAAGACCATAAGGTTAATAGATTATTAAAGGAGCACCTACCACTCTCTGAAGTGTTTCTGTTTCTGCTACTCTCATTCTCTATGTGTGTCTCTGTTTCTTTTAATGACTTCCATGATCTCCCAACTCTAGTAGCTTTCTACAACTGGGTATAACAGAGAAGTATCTTTTAATTATTAATTACCACTGCTATATAATCTTAAGTAAGTAAAACCAAATGGGAACACTGTATAGTTTTATCTCTTTAAATCACTCATAAAATTATCTTTTTCATTGATCAATTAATTCTTGAGTTAATGATTTTCAGTAGATCTTTCCCCTCCATTGATTTGTGCTTTTGTTGCTGGGGTGTTATAGCAGGGCTACTAAAGCACTTTTCTAATTCAAGCATACCTTTTCCTCTTTCTTTTAGAAATGGATTTTGTAGAATTTTATACTCACTTTGTCCCCAGAAACCTACTGAAAAGTATATGATACAGATATGAGAATTCATAACTATAAAATAAAGCAAATACTCTGTTTTGGTGACTTTTTAAAAAATAATGGGGAGTGTGGGGTCATTTATACTGTGAGGATGGGAATTTTGAGAATTTTAGGCACTTCAGAATCAGACTGGCAGTTACAAGCTCTAGGTATGTTTGTTTAATTTTTTTCTTTCAAAAAAGTCTTCCTTTTCCCACTAACTTGCTTGGGAAATGACAAATTTGGGTTTTTAATGGCCGAGCAAACCCAACCTTAACTCAGCTGTACCTCTACAGTCCTAGGCTGATTGCACCTCTGTGCCCTTCTCTATCTCCCCAAAAGAGTTCTCTTAGATTGTGACTATCAACTGAGCACATTGTGTTAGTTCAGACTCTTGAGATTACAAGTGATACCCTCAAGTCAAACAAACTCAGTGAAGAGTGGGAGCAGGGGAGGGATGGCCGGTAGCCAGGAAGGATGGAATCCATGGGCCCTTCTACACCTGCATCTCTGCAAAGGGTCCACAGGTCAAGCAGTTTCCCTCCTTAGTCCCTCCAACTGTTTGGAAAGGCTGTGATCTTTTCTCAGCACCTCAAAGTAGCCCCCTTATTCTGCTGACCTTGCTCTCCTGTCTATCGCTTCTGCTGCCTGCACTAGTCTAGTTAACTCCTACTTAGTCTCCTGGACATCTTTTCCAGCCTTCAGCCTTAGGTGCGTCCCTTTTGTGTGTGTGTGTGTGTGTGTGTGTGTGTGTGTGTGTGTGTGTTTAATTTGAATTCAGTTAGCCAACCTATAGTACATCACTAGTTTCAGTGGTAGCATTTAACACCTTTTATGTGTTTTTATAACGTCCCATGCTCAGGACTTGTCTATGCACTTATCAAACTTTATGGTAATTGCTTGTTTGCTTGTTCATTTCCCAACTAGATTGTGGCCATCTAGACGGTGGGAACTGTGTCTGATTCATGCTTCCATTCCTTGTCCGTGGTCTCATTCATGAACAGAGAGAAGTATTTGTTGAATGAATGAACATGGGATCTATGGTCATGTTGGTGACTTGGCTTTCTGGGCCAAGCTCAGGACAAATGCCAAAGCCTTTTCCCCTAGTTATATCAAAGCCCTACTTCTAACATCCTTCATTCTAAAACCAGACCAATGTGATACCCTTCCACAAACAGACTCAGTAAAGAAATGTGAATATTCATGCAAAAAGCTCTTTAGGTCAATTGTTGTTTTGGTAATAAAGTTTCATGCAATATCTAGATACAACTGATAATGATTTAAAATATACTTATAAAATATGGAAGTGAACCTTACTTAATGGATAGCCAGATCAACTGTATAGTTGATACGAACAAAGTGGCAGAAATTGGTCAGGAAGGTTCTTGACTGTACATTTATTTTTAGTGGTTTATTTTTATTTTTTTTCATTGACTCCAGTTATTTTTATGACTAGTCTATCAGCCTTTTAAGTAAGGTGAAAAACTTTTACTAATGTGTGCTAACTTGTCAATTTGTCCTTCCTTCTTAGGAGTAACAATAGTATTACAAACTTTAATAACTGCCGAAAATATACAGTTGACCCTTGAACAACATGGTATTGAACCTCCTGGGTCCACTTACACATGGATCTTTTCCAATAAATACCGTATAGCACTGAAAATGTATTTTCTTTTCCTTATGGTTTTCTTAACAGTTTCTTTTCTCTAGCTTACTTATTGTAAGAATACAGTATATAAGGCAAATAACATGCAAAATATGTGTTAATTGACTTTATATTATTGGTAAGCTTTGGGTGATAGCAGACTATTAGTAAAGTTTTGGGGGGGAGTCAAAAGTTACGTGCAGATTTTTTACTGTGTCGAGGTTTGGCGCCTCTAGTACCCACACATTCAAGGATCAACTGTAGTTATTTTCCATTTGTTCTAAGGTTGAAGTATTCCGTGTTGGTTCCTCAAGAACTCTAATGTGTGGGTCTCTCAAAATCTGTAAGATCTTCTCTTTCTGACAATTTAGTAACCAGTTTTGATTAGATTCCTCAGTGGTTATGAATCCATGAAGACCATTCACAACAATAGTTTTGAGAAAAAGCTGCTTTTTTCCTTTATGTGGCTATTTTCTTTCAGGATAAAGCCCTTGACACCTAGCATTCTGAGCCTTTGTGATGCTGAACCATTTTAAAGGGACTTTGTTATGGGTCTAAGAATTTTTGTCATCAGAAACAAATAATTTCACTAGAGAGAAAAATGGAACACTGTTTTATTGACATACTTATGCATTTCTTATTCTTCTCCTTTTCTCTCTTTTTTTTTCAGTGAGCATGTTTTTGAACACATTAACACCGAAGTTCTACGTGGCCCTGACAGGCACTTCCTCACTAATATCAGGGCTCATTTTGGTAAGTGGTAGAATCCTTCCTATTTAAAAGCATGCTGAATACTAATATGTCAGTATATGTATAGGAAATAATTCTGGAAGAATATATACCAGCAGCTTATTGTGATGTATCTTGCATGTGTGTATATGTTGGGTGGTTGGACTTAAAGAGGCTTTCCACTGCCCAGGTGACATATTTCTAAAGTATTTGAAAAAAATTGAAATAGTCATATATTACTTTTGTTGAAGGGGAAAAACAAAATATAAATAAAATGAAAAATAAAGGAAGACAATTCTGTGTCAAATTCTATTGTCTGAGATACTATAAAATACATGTGACTCAGTTCAACTAAAAATGTTTTTCATCCTTCTTTCAAAATGGATTACTGGCCATAATCAAGATCAGTAGAAATATAGCCCAGTTTCTTTATTTTTCTTTCTTTCTTTATTAGATTTTATTTAAATTCAAGTTAGTTAACATACAGTATGTTATTAGTTTCAGGGGCAGAATTTAATGATTCAGCAGTTGCATATAATACCCAGTGCTTATTAAATCAAGTGCCCTCCTTAATGCCCATCAGCCATTTGCCCCATCCCCCTCACCTCCTGTCTGCAACCCTCGGTTTGTTCTGTATAGTTAAGAGTCTCTTATGGTTTGCCTCTCTCTCTGTTTTTGTCTTATTTTTCCTTCCTTTCCCCTGTGTTCATCAGTTTTATTTCTTAAATTACATATGAGTGAAATCATGGAGGTATTTGTCTTTCTCTGACTGACTTATTTTGCTTAGCATAATACACTCTAGTTCCATCAACATCATTGAAAATGGCAAGATTTCATTCTTTTTGATGGCTGAGTAATATTCCCTTGTGTGAGTGTGTGTGTGTGTGTGTGTGTGTGTATGTGTGTGTGTGTGTGTATACCATATCTTCTTTATCCATTCATCCATTGATGGACATCTGGGCTCTTTCTGTAGTTTGGCTATTATGGATGGTGCTGCTATAAACGTTAAGGTGCATGTGCCCCTTTGAATCTGTATTTTTGTATCTTTGGGGTAGATACCTAGTAGTGCAATTGCTGGGTCATAGAGTAGCTCTATTTTCAACTTTTTGAGGAACCTCCATACTGTTCTCCAGAGTGGCTGCACCAGTATGCATTCCCACCAACAGTGTAAGAGGGTTCCCCTTTTTTCGCATCCTTGCCAACATTTGTTTACTGAGTTATTAATTTTAGCCATTCTGACTGGTTTGAGGTGGTATTTCATTGTGGTTAGCCCAGTTTCTCTAAATGTATTGAGGTGGCTATGGCAGTTCTAAGCTTTTCTTCCCTTTATCTTCTTTTCTTTCAAAATTTACATTTCCTTATTTCTTTTATTTATTTATTTTTTTAAAGATTTTATTTATTTATTTGACAGAGAGAGAGAGAGTAAGCACAAGCGGGGGAACGACAGAGGGAGAGGGAGAAGCAGGCTCCCCACTAGGGAGCCCGACGCGGGGCTCAGTCTCAGGACCCCAGGATCATGACCTGAGCTGAAAGCAGACGCTTATCCAACTGAGCCACCCAGGAGCCCCCATTTCCCTATTTCTTTCTTTCAAAAATTCCAAATACGCAAAAGCAACGATAATCATCTCAATGGCTCCATTAGTTTATCCTCTAAATAATTACAAGTGCGATAATTTGTACCATGTGAAGTAGGTTTTTTTTTTTTTTTTTAATATAAGTGACCTTACGTAGGGCCATCTAATTTAGTATAATCACACTAATATAATTAAATGACCTTTAAGGAGAAAGAAGTTTTAGAATGTTGTGTTTGCTTTTTTTTTTTTGTCTACACATAATGCTGTGATTACTAATTACTAATTTTTGTAAAGATAAGAATAAGAAAGATATTTCAGAGTTGATGTTAAGAGAAGAGCACTAGAAAAACACAAGTTTTAGGGGAGAAGGGCACAAAAATGTGGAACAAATACATATATGAAGCTAGAGCAATAAAGAGTTTCAGAGGCTTGCGCTTGTAGGGTAGAGCAACGTATGCAGGGCAGAAACCTGTAAACAGCTTAAAGGAATGGTGGTGATTTGGGGAGCATTTTTTTGTGGTTGAAGCATATTTGGGTTAATCTTGCTCTGCTGTATCACATGGGTTGCTGGACTCAAGGGAGGAGATGTTTGAAGTTGCAAGAACCAAGATGGTTATATGAATGGAAATCTCCATAGAAAGCCCAATACTGAGCAGAGACCAAGCCAAGGTGAAAGGAAGCATATTAAAACTTCTCCTTGACATGGGTTGAAATAAGGTGTGGATAGTAATTTGTACCCTATTGCCCCTTAAATGCAGATCTGCACACCCATCTGTGTCTCTAAGTCTTCTCTGTTCTGTGGGGACATGCAAAAAATAGGGATACTAGAGAGAGTTGTTCACAAAGCTGTAAGATGATTTGCTTAAGCTCATGTTAGTTTGTGGCAAAGCCAGGCCTAGAACCTATGTCCTCAGGTTCCCACCTTGTTATTCTTGATGGACTGAAGAAACTTCAAACTTAGAAAGTGCTTTCAATACTTGATAAATGATTAATAAGTATGGGCTGAAAACATGGCAGCCTTTTAGCATGTATATTTTTGGGGGGAGAGGAGAAAATATTACAAGTCCTCATCTAATAATTATTTACATTTAAAATAATACTTTAATATTTTCTTCCTAAAATATCTTTGAAATATTTTTTGATTAAAAAAGCCAAAAAAAGTGAACTTTTAGGTACAATTTGAATAGCAATTTCATGCTAAAATCACTAATTCACGCTGATGCAGAAAATAGCTTTTTGTTTGTGTATTCCTCTCTCAGGGATGCTTACTTAAGAATGTTTACCCACGGGGCGCCTGCATGGCTCAGTCTTTAAGCCTCTGCCTTCGGCTCAGGGCGTGATCCCAGGGTCCTGGGATCGAGCCCCACATCAGGCTCCCTGCTCTGCTGGGAGCCTGCTTCTTCCTCTCTCACTCCCCCTGCTTGTGTTCCCTCTCTCACTGGCTGTCTCTCTGTCGAATAAATAAATAAAATCTTAAAAAAAAAAAAAAGAACATTTACCCGCTTAGATGGAGCTTACTGTGTGCCAGGCACTTCATATGCTAATTCATGTACTCCTTGTAATAGTGGGAGGAGGTAATTGCCAGCCTTGTTTCCGGTTTACTAACGCATAGGCTGAATAGGTAGCACAGAGTAACCTGCCTTAGGTCACATCACTGGCAAGTAGTGAAAAGCAGGATTTCAGCCCAGGCAGGCTGTCACTCATTTTGCCACCTTCTGCCTAAGTTCTCAGCTGTTTTCCTAGCTTGCTGAACAAATGGCAGGTCTGGATTTTATCTTGGTATGGGTTCACTAGGCTATAGATTGATTACCAGAGTGTGGGTGATTTCCTTTTTCTCTGGTAAGCTAGGCCCAGCAATCATTTTACCTTCTAACTTAGGGAGGCGAAGTCCTACCCCTTCCTTTTCTTGTTCTCCAAATGAAGGGATTTCAGTAGAGCGGGACCCCCTCGGCCAGACCCCCTCTCCCTCTGTGCGGAGGGCAGCTGCTGAAACCTGATGGGCGCTGTGGTGCGCCTCAGGCAGTGTCTGTCCTGCAGCCTTCTCAGGAGGCACAGGGTGTGCCTGATGTGAAACTTTGAGCATTGGAAAACCTCTGATGTTTGAAGATTTTGAAAAGCCCTTCTCAAAAATGCTTGGTCTGTACTGAGGGCAAAATCACTACGATGCGGGAATGGTTCTTGATAGCTTTAGGCTCCTGCTTTAGAGATTATGGGCATTGGTGTTGTCCTGCCTTTGGGGACTTAGCTTTGCTAGCCCTTGAAATGTACCCAGGGTTGAGGTTTCTATTCAGCCACTGTTCTTTTCTGCCAAGAGCATTCATGGAGAGGTGGCATTGAGGTAAAGGATCAGGTGCTTAGTGGTTTGTTTCCTGGCACAGAGAGACAATTACCTAACTAGTCTCCCCTGAGCAATGGAAGGGGAGCCAGGCAATGAGCGCTGAAAGTACAGGGATGCCCCTGGGGAAATGGTTGTTTGGGAACCTCAGGATTCCTATGCTGGAGACTGAAATTGTCATGCAGTGTGATGTCTTAGAAGAAGAGGGGTAAACAAAAACAAAAACACCCTGAAAAAGTCCTCTAACTGAACAAATATACGTAAAAATAAAATGTATTTGGCAAATGCTACTGTCTTTTACACTAAGGTGTTTAAAAATAAATGAGGACTAATCAGTGTGTATTTTACTAGATATTACTGCTAGTTCTTAATTTTGCAGGTTGAAAGCCAGCAAAGAGTTTGGTTATACCATCTACCTTTCACTCTTCCCTTTTGGTCCTGTGCCCAGTCCAGCCAGCTCTCTCCCTTGCTTAACGCCAGGTGGCCCCTCTGCCCTCTTGGCACAAGCCTTCTGATCTCAGTCCAGTTCCAGCCACAGGAATTGCACCTGTCATCGCAGTCCAAACCTACCAATTTCGTCTTTTAGTTGTTCTAGCAAGGACATGTCCAGTCTGCTTGAAGTAGCCTCTTGGAGTAATGTTAATTTCAGTGGAGAAAATTTCTGGGTTTTGTTTTTATTTTTGAGAGTGGTTAGGTAACGGTTATGTGGAGAAAATGCTCCCCTTAATTTTTTCAAAATGTTGGTAGAGTGGAGAAAATGCTGTATGTTATATTGACATTTATACGGAGATCCCCATTAACGTGGATGTAGACATGCTTCTACACCTACATTTTACACGTATATTAAGTAGATATAAAAAGAGGCATCTGAGGCATAATTTTAAAAGTGAGAATCAAGAACTAAAAAGGGAGGAAATTAGAATAGTAAATAAAAGTCCTAGCTCATAGATTACATGTAAAAATTATGTTTTTGGCAAAGTGTAGAAGAGATGATAATTAATTAGGAATAAGTTGTATCAAAAGGTCCATTTATTGAGTTCCTACTCTATGCCAGATATTAAGCACTTTGCATATGTTACTTCATTTAATTCTCTTTAAAATTCTAAGTGGTAAATGTAGCAGTAGCTTTACGCTGCTGAGTATGATCAGACCCAAGTTTTAAATAACTTGACCAAAGTTATATAGTAGACAAATGGTAAGATTTGAATCTGGATCTCTCTGACCATGTCCTCCATCCCCTCCTGTTCAAATGTAAGGGAGTGGGGCTGGAGGATTGTTATGGATCCTTTCAACTTTTCCTTATCCATCTAAAGGACTTGACTTGCACTTGAGATAGCACTTTAATTGACAGATAGGTGGATCATCCTAATGATGGTGATTCTCCAGGTAAGAGTAAAAAAAGACTCAGGGAAACTTGATTGGAAGGACTCTTGGGGTGTGGGAAGCTGCATATAAATGTCAGGCTATATTGATTTGTGAAGCAAGTTATCTCTTGTCTGTAGAATAAAGGAGAGATGCTATGGGGATCACATGGTAGGGGAGCCTGCAGCTAATTGGAGGAAACTGAGGCTCATTTAGCTTTATCAGATTACAGCTTCTGGGGGTCACCATAAAAATGAATGATTTTCCACAGGAGACCAAGCAAAGTGCCAGGCCAAAGAGAAGACATACGCACGCCTGTCAGGGTCTGAGTGTAGACGTGAGTATTTGAGTGGATCAGATTAATGATTAGACAGGCAGAAGTGAAGAAGGTGAACAAGCGGAGGGCAGATAAAGGGACACAAGTGCCCTTTTGGCTTTATCTGTTTGGATTGGAGCACAGTTTGAGAGGCTTGAAAATCATGTAGTTGCATGGCTGGGGAAAGGAACCCTCAGAAGCCATCTAGTTTAAACCAGTAAAGACTTAAAGACCAGGCATCCAGAATGCTTATGACTTGCTCAGGTAACTTTAGTAAGTAAGGGTGGGAGTGAGGACTGGAATTTAAATTTCCACTGCTTTGCCATAGTATCATCCTGCCTCTCATGAAGGTGTTGATTAAGAAGGTGGGTGGCGATAGTATCTAACAGTTGATGTTTTCATTTTAACAGACCCCCAGAAATGGGTCAGGTAGATAAGAAAGGGAGTAGAGGGAAAGAAGGAAAAAGAAAAGAAAAAAGAAGAGAGAGAGAGAAGGATGGGCACTACACCCTTCCCTAGAGGAGACATTTTCTCTTTATCCAATTGGCCATGGATACTTACCACAATTTATAATTATGTTTTCTTTGTGTCATCATTTATAGCCTTTGTCCTCTATATAATGGAAGCTTCACAAGGACTGAGACCATATCTGCGTTTTTGTATACAATAATGTAATGCCTGGGTAGACGCTTACAAAATATTTGTTGAAAGCAGAGAGATCCAGTGAGTGAATGAATTACTGATTGTGTCAGAATTATCTAGGGAGCTTGTTTAAAATGATGGGTCCAACCACCACTGCAGACTAACTGAATCAGAATCTCTTAAAAGAGGGACCACGAGGATAGCTGCCACCATGGCATGAGCTGGTGGGGCCCGAGGCACACAGTGCGGGATGGCTCCTCCCCATGTCAGTACTCTTCATGATTTTCCCCCAGGAGAGTGACCCTCCTCTCCAGTCCATACTCATTAATGCTACAGTGGAAAATCTCATCCTATGAACGTATAGACACGGAGGTGGGGGTGGGTCATTGACTACTGACCTTGAAGAGAACCTCACTTTTCTGTCTGCCCTCTTTTTTTAAAACCTTGGTGATAGGTGGCCAGAAAAGGGGGTGAAGGGCATGAACAACTGAGGGGGGCTGTTCTTCACACAGCCCCCCTCAGTTGTTTAGGGGAACAGTGACTGAGGAGGGACTGGCTGAGACCAAGGAAGTGGGAAGTAAGACCCTTTCCATAGCATGTCAGTATTCCTAAACAAAACGTAACATGAACCAAAAGGGGAAAACAGTCTCTCATGTGGAGTTGGGTGTGTGCGGCGGGAACTCTGAAAGGGTCGGTGGGTACAGAGACAATCATGTATTTGAGAATTCTAACAAGAAACTAAAAAGATTATGGATATTATATAATCCATGCCCACTGCCTTGATTTATCTCATTTAAGCCCAGAAGATCCCCTTTTGCCAAAAATCTGTTCACCACCAGATATATTTCTGAAGACTTAGAGCAGGTGTCAATTTTGCAGTCTTTCCATTTGGGAGCAGGCTGCGGGAAAGTTTCGTATTTCCTCTTTAATCTCCAGCATCACTGGATCTATTCTCCTGCGATATCATTACCCTTTAATCCGTAGGAAGCACTTAGCCAATTTCAGGCTGAGACATCATTGTATTTCCTGTGGGTTTAATGCAATTGGTGTGGAATTACTAAGGTGCTGCTGTATGGGAATCTTGAAGCATTTTTAAGTGTGGTATAGGGTATAGGGAAGTCTCTGATTCACAAGGAGAAGTGTTTTATATAGAGAACATGCAGTTCAAGAAGAAGAGTGCTTATTGGCTAGGAAGAATCTAGGCATCTTCAGGAAAGACTCAACTTTTAGGTTTGCAGGATAGATGGAAGGGTCTTGTTTGTTTATCGCTTTGCCAGATTTTTTGTTTCTTCCCTGTGGGAGAGTTGTACTTTAGGCCAGCTCTGAACCTGGATCTCCACCCCTAGTCCTGGTGCTTTTTGGTCATCCTCTCTGCTTCTGCCAAATAGTATGGAGGAGGTCATAAGGCATTGCTAACAGGGGTCCTTGACAATGGGTCTTTATTTTAAATATGATCTGGGTCTCAAGTATAGTTTTTGGTCGTTCTGTCCTGCAAGGTATAGATCCAAACTACTTCTTCAACTCTCACATTCCTGATTCCATCCCTACTTTCCTTATTCTGAGAAGACAAGCCTTACCCTCACCTCCACTGAGATTAGTGTCACCCAGTCTATTCCTTTGTTGCTTCTTACTGGTAAAATATCTCATATCACACCCTATTTTCCAAAATAGAATGTTCCCCTCTGTTCATTCTTCCTTCCTTTTCTTTCTGTCTCAGGGTAAGAAATGGTAGGTTACCTTTTGAAGGCAGGGTGAGTAGGCTTTCTGGGCCTTTGGCATCATGCATCTTGATCATTTGTACTTTTTTGAATCTTTAATGTCTCTCTTTTCACTAGATTCTTTACCCTTCCACAAATATGTGTAAGTCTGTCTTTTTAAATAACAAGTAAAAAGAACACAAGAACTTTCATTGGTCCTGCTGTTGATTTAGACTATCTTCCATTAAAGCACTGGCCCAGCCCTTGTCGTCCATCCATTTAATTGTCCAACCATCCGTCCATCCAGTCTTGTAATCATTCATCTGTGTATCCATCCAACATTAACTGAGTGCTTACTGTGACATTACTTTGCGCATCAGGTAATTAAGCCCCAGAGAATCAAACAAGGTCACATAACTTGGCTATCATGAAGTATATTTGAGTTTTGAACTTTCAGCTAGATGGGAGGGCCACTGTTGATTTCCTAAATGCCAAATTGAATGGATGCTTTTTAGTTCTCATCTTACTTGTTCTGTATAATCTTTGCAGTGAAGCATGAGTTGGAAAAAAAGCACTAGAGGGATTATGCATTTAAGACTATGAAATAGTAAATTATATTTTAATTCTGTGGTTGTCAGATTAAAACATGTTTTATTCCACTGAGGCAAGCCCACTAAACTACTAGCATGCGCAAGGACTAATTTTAAAATCTGAATTTGTTTATGAGAGCTTTGCTGTTTACATTGTCGGTTATTCACCAGGGAGAAGAATTCAAAGTGACACCAAATATGTGTGTGTTAAATAACACCATCTGCCCATTTGGATCTGTGCAGCTATTTAAAAATACTGTGAGGTGCTGGCCCAAAGCCTGTCATGGTTTGGGATAAGGGGCAAATTATTTTGCTAACCCCAAATTAGAAGACTTGGTTTGAGATTTAAGAAGGCTTCAAGTCCTTTCTACTTCTTTTGCTAATTGTTCCTTCAAGGCCTATTAGAGTCTCTGCCCTAGGGTACTGGGGACATTCGTATAGGACAAGGAAGGACCGTGATAGATAAGAAGCCATCTACTGCTGTGCAAAAGACAGGCCCGAGAAGACCCCCCACCCACCACCAAATAGCTACACGAATAATCCAATCTTTACTGAGATCTGAGATCTGTTAATCCTGCATTAGAAATACTGGGTGGAAGGTCTGTCTCCTATTATAATGCAAATACCTCATTAATATGAATCCCTATTTAGGATAAATGACCCAGTCCCACTTGATAGACTACTTCTGGATTGGTTTCGATAGCCGAGAAAGCAAAGGGACAGTGGAGCTGGAAGGCACTAGGAAATAAAGATCTGGAAAGGGAAATGATAGGCTACATCTGTCTGTGTTTCAGTATGCAACAGAGTTACAAAAAGATGTCTTGTAGAGCCCTAGTGAGATTAGTGGCACAGAACTGGGGCTTTAGGCTGAGCAGCTACTCAATTTGCTGTGAGACTTTGGTCATTCCTCATTCTTTAAATGGAGATTGTGCTTGGTCCTTTAAGGTCCCTTTTAGTACGAACATTCTGTGATTCTTCTGTAGAAACTGAGAAATCTAGAGTTCCAAGGTGTGTGTTCGTGCGTGTGTGTGTGTGTGCGTGTGTGTGTGCGTGTGTGTGTGTGTGTGTTGTGATGGATATAGGCTACGTCAGGAACAACCTGTGAAAGGTGCTGTGGTCTGTGGCAGGGACTGGTGGTATCAGGGGCCACATGTGCCTTATATAACCCTAGAACACAGATCTTGCCTGGTGTGGAGCACTTCCTGCTATGTGACTGAGTGAATGAACGAAGGCCTGGCAGGTGCCCAGCAGCATAATATAGAAAGCAGAGCAGAGGCTTAGGGCAACAAAAGCTCTCCGCCACAGTGATTGAGAGCCATTGCTAGTTCTGTGCTCAGTGTTCTTGGGTTGCTTGGAGCCTTCCTTCTCTTCTAATAAAGGCGAAGCCACGAATCTCTTAAGGGCTTTGTTGGGTGGGCAGAACTGAATGGTGGGCAGTACCCTTTTTCACAATGATTTCTTGGGCTTTCAGCCAATAACTTAGTAACAGACAAGAAGATGCTGTACAAGCCTGAATCATAGACTAATGGTAGCAGAGTGCATCAGTATTTCAGGTGTCCTGTGCAGGAGAGGTATGTACGTCATCAATATAATAAATGGTAACTTTGCTATTACTTTTGAGAACCAAACATGCAATGGGCACTGAACTGGGGATTTTACATGGGGATTGAAACAGGTGTTTTACATGGGTGTGAAAATGGAGGCCCCTTGAGGATAAAGAATGAATATGATTTCCACTTGACAATTTGCAGAAACTGATGTTCAAATAGGTGAAATAACTTGTCTGAGGTTACAGACTCCTTGGATTCATGGTTTGTAGATTTACCATTCTTGAGCTTTGTTCCTTCAAGCAAGATTATTGCTAGCATTCCAGATATTATAGACTAGTTCTGTCCCTTCTTAGCTTTCATATCATATTCTCTTCCCTGTCTGCCTGGTGAAGTTACTTGAATTTCTTAACACGTAAAAATGCATATAGTCAGAGGGCTAACTTTTTGGAATTAACTTAAAGGTGTCATAGAATTGGAAACATTTGGTTTGATTGATGACTCCTTCTGGTTATTCATAGATGTTCTTTCTGTCTTAAAAAAGGTTGTTTTTGTTTGTTTGGTAGAGCAGAAGAAGAAAACACTGATTTTTAAAATAAAAGCCCAAAGCCCATTCCAGAGTAGTTAACAAAATCTTGTTTTTATGAAATAGGTAAGCATAAAGATAATTAATACTGTGTTAGTTCCACATTCTGGATTATATTATAAAAACATGGCATAGTTAATCTTATGAGACTCTGGCACATAGCTGATTCTTAAATTTCTTCTGTGTGATGATTTGTGGCTGCTTAAGGAACAAATCTCAAATCAGGCAGGGAGGAGAAGAAAGAATGTGGGAGAGAGCGGCTTTGAACAGTGGTGGGAAAGTGTTCACTGGAAGGACCGAGGGGCCAGGGAAGCAGGCTTGCAGGAGGTCACTTGCTTTCCCAGTACTTAGAAGTCATGATTGCAGCCTAATCATATGTGTGTTATTGCTCCTTTCCTTTTATTAACGAAAGTCATTTCTTTTCTCCTTTCAATGCATGGTATATAATAATTGGTAAGCTGGTGAACTAGGAAACATTAACTTAATGGTGTTCAACAGATGCTTGTGTTTATAAAGCACTTCTTAGCAGGTGGGACATTGCTAAGTCTCTCAGTAGTGGCGTACTGTCCATACAAGAAATGGGATGCCTTTCATTCTTTCTGTAAAACCAGCATTTCTCTAAGGAAATGCTTGTTAAAATAAAAATAAAATTTTGCTATCTTAAAAATTTTATGCAGGTATGGCTTTATCAGAATGTAAGGTGCCAAGAATTGGAATATTTTGTAAGCCATACTTCTAAAACTTGCTTATTTGTATACATTTTTGGAGTTGTCTTTCAGCCATGGTGATTTTGTTGGAATACTATGTAGATTTGGAGGAAAATAATATTGAGCAGCTCTTAACAGTGTTCTTTTATCCATGATTATAGGTATGGATTTTCTCTGAAAGCTAGTATTAAGTGGAGGAAACTACATTGAGAATTTAAAATGTAATTGGTGTTTTAATTTTATTAATCTCTTTAATTTTTAGAATAAATTAAGCAAAATTTTTAGAGTAAAAAATTAGGTATTTAAGGTGGATGTAATTAGTAAATGCAACATATTTCATGGGCATGTGTACAAAAATCATGAACAGTAACAAGAACCATAACTACTTATACTATTTTTCTATTCTAGATATTTGAATGGTGGTATTTTCGCAAGTATGGAACATCATTCATTGAACAAGTCTCAGTAAGCCACTTGCGCCCCCTCCTGGGAGGGGTTGACAACAACTCCTCCAACAATTCTAACTCCAGCAATGGGGACTCAGATTCCAACAGGCAAAGTGTCTCAGGTATGGAAAGTCCTTCAGTTTGAACATGACTTGCTTATTTTTACTAAATTATTATGACTATAAGACAGTAATAATGTTGTTATTTAAATATTAGTATCCAGAGAAAAATGCAGTGTATTTTCCCAAGATGTTAACAGCTTCTACCAGGGAAATAGAATATAAGCATCACAAGGAAAGGAAATATTTATTTTGTTTAATTTTACTTTTTCTCCAATTTGACTTAGCTAAGGATCATTTATTTAGGTTAGTATTCCCAGCCTGAGTCTCTCTGGCCTCCTTGTCCCTAGTTTCTCGAACTTTATTAAATGTGTCTATTCTTTTCCATGCTAACTGCAGAACCTTCTGTCTAACTAGATGTGATCACATCACTCCTTTGCTTAAAAGGCTGCCTTGGTTTCCATTCCACTGAAGATAAAGTCCAGCTTCCTTAGCATAGCATAAGCTGCTTTCACCTTTCTTGCTAGCTTTGGCTTCAGTCACAGTCCTGTCCCTCTCCTTTTCATTTCTTGAACATGCCATGTTTTCTCACGGCCCTTTTCATAGAAGTCTGTCTCCCTCTCGCACATTTGCCCATCTTCCATAACCCAGCTTCAGAGTTACTTCCTGGGGAGCCTTTTCTGATAGGTTGTACAGTATCTCTCCACCTGTGTTGGCTTGTAACATTTTTATCTTTAGCAACATTTGTCAAATCTCACTGTAATATTTAAGCTGACTGCCTTATTGCAGTATTTCTATCATTTTGCACAGCATCTGCTCCATCATTGAAACTCAGTGAGTGAACGAATGAGTACATGCAAGGCCTGTAATTTCTCCATTCATAAAAGAAGAGGGAAGAATATGGTCTCTTAGCTTGGTCTCTTTATCAGCTTAGCAAACATTTCCTAAGTCCTTAATATGAACCTGGCCTTATACAGGTTATTATGAATTTATGACTGAAAAAAAAAATAAAGCTCAAGTCCTTGTCCTCATGGATCTCTCATGTCTACTGAAGGGGACACAGTGGTTAGTGCTATGATTACGTGAGGGGAACATACAATGCTATGGAGAACAAAGGAGAGTTCCTGACCCAAACTGGGGGAAGAAGTTTGCTTCTTGAAGGGGAGGGCGCTAGTGCTGATACTTAAAGGTTGAAGAGGAAGAAATTAAAGAGCTAGATTAGATCTTTTTTTTTCTTTCTCTTAGAATAACTCAGTCCACATTTCATAACTGTCTAGCCAGGTGATAAGCATCAAGGAACATTGCACATATATTTTATTCCTATTGTTGATCCAGTGCCCTTTCAATAGACCCTTTGCCAGCCATCTGTGAGTGGCAGTGGGCACCACCAGGTGCACATTTTTTTCATCCAAAAGGGTACATGTGCAAGAGATGGCACCACTCAGGTAACAGAATTGTCTGGGACTTTGAAAACGTACCCCTTTTCGTGAAAGAAACAGAAAGAGAGCTGAGCAGAGTGAAACATTAAGCACTATTCTAACAAGTGTGGCACATTATTCTAATGGGGGGTCTTGATCATTCAGTCATCTTCGTATAAGCCATTGTGGGTAACGGCCCTCACTTTGCATCTGCTGTGAAGACCTCTTGTCTGATTAGAGTTACTATAGTATTTGAATGATATAAAACATTGTAGGAAATTAACAGATTAGAAATGGAAGCAGCCTTATTTGAGGCCATTCTTCATTGTGAGTACATTTTAATTTTTATTAAAATTCTCTCTACGCATTTTAAATTTCTTGACATCATTCCTAAATGCAATGAAGAGTTCTTCTACTGTCACTATTTTTTTTTTTTTAAGATTTTATTTATTTATTTGACAGAGATAGAGACAGGCAGCGAGAGAGGGAACACAAGCAGGGGGAGTGGGAGTGGAAGAAGCAGGCTCATAGCGGAGGAGCCCGATGCGGGGCTCGATCCCATAACGCCGGGATCACGCCCTGAGCTGAAGGCAGACGCTTAACCGCTGTGCCACCCAGGCGCCCCTCTACTGTCACTATTATTTTGCTCTCTCTCTTTATGGCTACCTTGAAGTAAGCCTTATGCATTATATAAATCTTGATGCTATTCTTAGTACTTTTATGGCAGTTTTAAAAGGGAGGACCTAAGTCCTTTATAAAAATTTATTCAAAAATAATGATCATGGAAATTCCCAGTTTTATTTGTGCTGGGTTTTGACCTGGCTAAGACTGAGTTTTTGAATATTATTAATTCAATTCCACTAGAATTTGCTGAATGTCTGCTACTGTGCAGGCAATATTTCTGTTCATTTCCTGTGTAATAGCTACAGCATTTATGATCTGATCTCATAACAATGTTCAAATAGTTACATTTAGCAAAGGGGAAATTACCTTATCTAAGTGTATTTAGAGCTCAGTCTGCCCTCCTGTCATTGACAGTTGGGTTTCTAAAATTTGGCTAACTCAGCTCAACAAACATATATGCCAGTATAGAAGTACCAGATACAGTGGGGCTAATACTATTTTCCACTTCTCTTTTCCTGTGGTGACTTTTATTTTTGAATAAGAAAAACATTATTAAAGTACATTGTCTTTTATCTCTACTCTTAATCACTTTCTATTAAATAGTCTGGTTTCAACTAAGTAAAGAAAAAAGAAAGTCCAAAGCTGAGGGTAATTAATAATACATTTTTTTAAAATAGAAGAAATTGTTTAACAATTCCTAGTCCCTTAATAATAATAAAATGGCTGTTGCCTTAGTAACGAAAGGGTGAATCTTTTGATTTTCTTGGAGAATGACAAGACAGTTCTTTGGCGAATCTTACATGAAATGCAACATGGCTAACAAAGTCCCATGGATATTGGCAAAGGCTGTTTAATAGCTTATTTGAGAAAAATCATTGAAAAAGCTTTAAAAAAAACCCTGAAAATATCAGTTGTAAACATTGATCTATATGAAAACTCATAGAGTAGCTCTTAAGGAATCATTTATTTTGGTTAAAAGTTGAAAGGGGAAATGGGGAGTGGGAGGGTTGTGATTGTTACAGGGCAGGCTGTTCATACCTTGTTTAACTTTTGTTTCTGTACAAATTGGCCTGAATGCAGATTCTTTTAAAATCTGTAGTAATTTTTATCTGTGGATTAGAGGAAATTTGTAGTTAACTACACAGCTTCTTAAGCTAGTTAAATTTTAGGTTGTTTGCCTTAGGTTAACATTTATGGACATTTTGGGGTGCCTGGGAGGCTCAGTCAGTTAAGGTTAAGTGTCTGCCTTAGGCTCAGGTCATGATCTCAGGGTTCTGGGGTCGAGCCCCGCATCAGGCTCCCTGCTTAGCGGGGAGTCTGTTTCTCCCTCTCCCTGCTGCTCACCCTGCTTGTGCTCTCCCTTTCTCTGTCTCTCTGACAAATAAAGAAATAATATCTTTAAAAAAACACATATTTATGAACATTTCACTTGTTTTGCTTTTTTTGGGAGCTAACCCACCATTTTTCATCATAAACTCTGCTGATGTATTTGCCATGTCACCATGTTTCTCACTGCCATTTCTTAATTCAACTCAGCTTGTGAGCTGATGATGTGTAGGGATTTAAAACGTGGCCAACTTCTCGTTTGAAGGGAGGGGATTCTCAGGGAGCAGTAGCATTTTGAATTTGGGTCCATAGAAACATCTGTTAGATAATTGCCCTGTTCTTGAGTAAGTTGCCATAAAGACAAAGGTTCGCAGCATTCACCTTCAAGATATTTGGTAGAGTGCAGGGTGCTTCATCAGATGAGAAGTATCCTTGCCAAAGTCAAGTTTAAATTCTCTGAGATACCTTAGTATTCTCTTGCATAGAACTAGATCTTTAGACAAACTCTGGTTATAGTTGCTTGCCTTCCTGTCTCAAATCATTTCATTTTAGTCTCATTTAATCTTAATATATATCTTATATATGTACATAGTATATATGTGTACATATATAAGAAGCAAGTACTGTTACCATCTCTGTTGTATGGTAGAGGAAGCTGAGGAACAGGCAAGTTAAGCCATCTGCCTAAGGTCAGTCCAAGGTCACATGGCTGTTAACCCAACTAAAGAATTTAGCCTAGCTCCTCTGTGAGGTCTGTAAACTCAATACTAATATAATTACTAAGCTGGTAAAATAAATAATTTCATTAAAAACCTGTACTACCATACATGACGTTATTTCAGAAGTGACATTAGCCAAACTTACTTAGAAACAGCTCAGTGGTAGAGTTGCTGATGGTTGAGACCTCAGACTTTGGGGTCAGACAGATGTGGCCCTAATCTTGGCTTCATCACTTACAGTGTGTGAACTTGGGCGACTCATTTAACCTTCCTTGGTTCTTAATTTGCATACATGGGAATAACAACAGTATCTACTTCACAGAGTACTTTGAGGAATAAATGAGGTCATTCAGAAATAGCAAGTCAGAGGACAACCATCAGGCAGTGTCCTCCGGATGAACTGACTTCTCTATGAATACGATGGGGAAGGTGGCCCAGCCCCATGGAGATATGGCTGCGGGTTCAATGAGGTTTACTCATTAGCTCAGTGACTCACTTTTATGCCCAGGCCTTTCAGTACTTGCTTTTTAAATATATCCCTTGGCAAAATTGCAAATTGCTGCATGTCCAGAACCTTTGGGATTGCTCTTTAATCATCTCAATTAGAGGAACTCAGTTGTCCTTGCCGTATCTATGTATGTGTTGAAGTGATTTTCTTAGCCAATGCTTATTACATCTTTTAAAATCTTTTGCTACTAAAATTTATGTTTTACTATAGATTTGCTCTCCAGTTGAATTGTGAAAATGCCTAAAACAGTTTCAGTCCTTGATGAACATTTATTTAATAAACTTATTTCACATTTCCACATTATTTGGTCGAGGTGATTGACTTAGGTCAGAAATAATCAATGAGAAGTGTATGAGAGATACAATAAAGATTTAAGCAATACCTGAAGAGAGTAGTACACTATCTTGAATAGAGCAGATCAATAAAAATGGTCTTGAAACTCATCATTTTTTATACCTATTCTCATTCTGTAGAATTTGAGGGAATAACATATTTGTTGTGTTGAAAGCTACCTACATGTTACTTTGTGCCTTTTCTACTACTAATTCTTTCAAAATAATTATTTCAAAGGTTATGAAAACAGCTAAAGCTTAATTACTTAAGAAAATGGATATTGTTACTCTTAACGATTATTTAAGAATGACTTATATGAAATAGAGCATTGGATATTCATTTCTGATGTATCAAAGCTAATAAATAAATGGCAGAATCATATGTTAGACATTGACTGGCTTGGGCTTAATCTTGATTGTCATAATACATCTGATGAAACTTTTTCTAGGGCCCTTTTCTGTTGTACTTTGGAACTATAATGTTTAAAAGTATTGTTTAAAAGTGCCTAACATTTCCCCAGAGGAGTCTTCAAAACTCTTTTTCTAGTGGAAAATTTAATTGATAAAGTCATAGGATTTTTGAAATATGATGTTGCAGTGTAATGGGTCTGTTGCGTATAGTGGGTGGTTGTTGGTCAGTCTGGACACAAGCCCTTAATCCCATTTACTATGAGCTGTGGGGAAATTATATAGCTTTTCTATGCTTTACTCATCTGTAAAAAGGGCCTACTATAGGCCCCTCACTAGTGTATGCAAGGAATATAGATGACTTGAGGTTTAAAACCTCTTAGAAAGGCTCAGTGAAAATCAGACTTATAGCTATGACAAAAGTTGCTATTGCTGCTGTTTGTAATAATAGTATTACCATCATTATTAGATTTTAGACTCTGGGAAGAGGTGGTAACTTTTTAGTATAACAAATCTTCCTAGGCTATGAATTAATAATTTATATATTTGAAGGCCCTAGAAGTGAAGATTTTATGTATATATATATATATATATATATATATATATATATATATATATATATATTTATTTATTTTTAGGAAAGAAAGATTCTCAGAGTCAAATGAGTTGGATGTAGAGTAATATTTTCTTCCATGTGAATAAAAGCTCTGTGACTTTGGAGCCTCTTGTTTTTTCTGAGAATTAAGTTCTGTTTTTCTTTGGGGACCGTGACAAAGAGAAAGTCTGTGATTCTGTCAGTGCATTATTCTTCTATAGAGCTTCTTCAGTTGGATGCCCTTTTTATTTTTCTACCAAGGCTATAAGCTCCTCTTTTTTTCCCCCTAATTACCCAGGGTCTAGCCCTAGGACTAATGCAGAATAGTCATTCTACATATGTTTAAACCACACAGTCCTGTGAATGGTGGCAAGGGCATTCTAGAGGAGTGACTGGGTACAAAAGGCATGAAATAACTCACTGGGATAGCAAGATTAGTAGGGAATGCTGAGAGGGAAGGCTGAAGACAAGATTGGAGCTTGATTTTAGAAATTCTTGATGGCAGTAAGCATTATTTTTTTTTAGTTCTTTGTCTCCCACATAAAAACGTATAATCAGCCTATTATCACAAAGGGGGGAATCTATTCTGCAGACTTGGGGAACTAAACAAGTACTATTCCAATATTTATTGCTTCTCTTCCTCTTGAGCTGCATTCTTGCATGCATGCTGCGGTCTGGATATTTCTGTCAGCACTTGTAGATAGAGACTCTTCTGTGGGCTGCTACAGATGGAACCATAGACAGTATGTTGATTGTATTGGGGCATATTTTTAATTGGACTGTTAATGTCAGAAGCCCTTGATGGAGTCCCTGTCAATTTTTAGGTCTTCTAAAGGGCACTGAAATTGTTGATATTAACAACTTTCCGTTTGGAGGTAAAATTTTGATTCTGATTTAAATAAAGAATTTATTCCTCAAAGACACGAGTAAGATAAGAAACTGGACCTCATATGGAAGAACTTTTACCCCCTGGATATATCTGAGTTGAACTTTTTGACTTAAATCTTCACATTCTAATACATTTGACATTTACAACCGCTGTCCCTATCACAAAACCATCAGGCAGTCTGATATTTATGGCTTATGTACTCTCGAGTAATTCCAGACTGAGAGAGTCTTTGTAGTAGGGGTAAGATTATGAAACAAAGTAGCAAAGAAGAAATTAACATATCTGTGACCTAATTTGAGATAAAACTTTGATGCGTTCATATTCAACCTCTAGTTGCTTATTTCTTTAAAAAAATTATTCCAGTTTTGCACCAGTTTGAAGGATATAGCTAATGAAGACATTTCTTAAGTAGTTCTATAGCACATATTCTTTCTCATTCAGAATATTTTACATCTGTTACAGTTCCTTAGATCCTCATTTCTAAGTCAGGGATAGTTAAAGAAACTGAATACAGACCGCATATATGACACTAATATTAGCAGTGATTTTTTTTTAAAGTTCAGTTTTCTGTTACAAGACACAAAAACATTTCAAAATGTTTGCGGCACCCCCTGCTGGCTATGTTGTGGCACTTCCTAAATGAAGATTGCATCTTTAGATACTGCTCCAAAATACTTTAGGTATATATACCGTTTCCCTTTGCAGTCATTTTTATTTAGAAATAATTTCATTTGTATCCAATGTATAATAGAGTTGAAATTTTAATTGAAGGCATTTTGCTTTATAATTTGTCAATTGATATTTGAGCAGTGCTTGTCCTTCTAGGCAAATAGAATAATGTATTCACTGGAGACAAATTATTTGCCATAACCTTTTTACTAATATTTCAGATGAAATTTAGTGGAGCAGGGGTGTCTTCTCAAATGCTTCTGTTTTCTTGCAAACAATGCCACCACGAGCATCCTTTGTACATAAATATGTGTACATGTTTGTTACATGCTAAATACTAACCTTGCAATATTCATAAAACTTTAAGAAAAGCACTTTGGATCTTGAAAGACATCCTCTGAGGAGATGGTGGAAATGATGAGGACCTAAGAGTTATAATAGCCTTAAATACAGTAATCATGGTGGTTTGGCTCACTGGTGTGATTCAAGCCGTGATCTGGAGTTCATTAGTGACCCCTCTAAGGACCTTTACATCTGGGAAAAAAGTAATTATTTAAGAAAAGCGTAATTTTCTAGTTAGTGCCATATGAAGTGACAGCCATTGAGTTTTAGTTTCTCAGGAACAAAATTCAAAGATGCTAAACTAACTGAGCAAAGATCATTTCCTAAATGTCGAGTTAAGCTAAGTGTCAGAAAATGTAGCAGCATTGTTTATAAACATTGAACAAATTTTAGGTGGGCTTCAGCCCTAATTCAAAGATAAATTTATCTTCTTTAAATGAAAATATGTCTTCCTGTTATATGTATACCCTTTGTTCACTATTTTAACAAGAATGTATTGAGATTACACACAGCTTTTCCGTCGTGTTTTATGTTCTTCATTTTCATGCTGTATTATAATAGATACTTTGCTTGTTTGTTTTCCCCATTGAGTGCTCAGTGCTCGTTGGATAGATGCATGGGTGGATGGGTGGATGGGTGGAAGGATGGATGTCGCATATAGTAGGACTGAGAATCTTAATGAGTTGCCCATGGCCTTTAATGTTCTTTTGATTTCTGCAATAATTGTTCACTTTTTCATGTATATGTCTTTGGGTGTGTTTTTTTGTGGACTACACACACAGAGATATTTTAAGTACTGTTAACTGATTTTATTTTCTAATAAAACATTATTCATTCAAAGACATGCATTCTGAATCAGTAGAAAGTCTTAATCATAGGCTGTTTAAAAAGAATTGTAGCTTATTAGTCACACACTTATAAGATAGCCTTAAAAATTAATGATTGACTTTACTAAGTCCTATGGTTCTAAATTTCTGCAGTCGTTGTATGAGAAAGTTGTATAAGCTATTAGTATATGCTTGAATTTTAACATTAGTATAGTGATTAATACATGTATCTATATAAGTAAATAGTGTTAATGCTTTTAAAAGAATATATTGTCACAGTATTTCTCCCTAAAATACTAAGCTTATTGATTTTCTTATTACTACTTTATGGCAATGTAAAAGTCATCTGGTGACTGTCACAAGATCAGGATTAACAAAGACCCTAAATAAAAACCTAGGGCACTTGCACGTTATACTCTAGAGCTTACGTTAGGCCTACTTAGGAGTTATTTTAAGATATATTTTAGAAAGTATTAATAGAAAGTAGTTGTACTTCTACCTCTACCTTCTACCTGTAATTTTAGAAGTAAACTCATAGAATTTGTTTAGACCTCTTAATGACTACTGAAGTTATAAACTAGCTGATTTTGGCCTATACCTTGATTTAGCAAATGAGGAAGCTTATGCCTAGAAAGATTAGGGGAAACTTTCCAAAGTCCTGGTGCCTGAGCTATGTTTCCTGATTAACCACTCAGAGTTTTTCCATGTTGCTTCCCATATAGAGGATAGAGAATAAAATTATCTTATCAAATGTCCAGGAAGGGTGGTTTGCTAAATTAATTAGCTTGTAGTATCTCTGGACTATGTGTAACATTTTCATATTTCTCTTTGCTGCAGAATGCAAAGTATGGCGAAATCCACTAAATTTATTTAGGGGTGCTGAATATAATCGGTAAGCATTTTGACAGCTTGGGAAACAAATGGGTCTAGTTCAGAGAGTAAAGACAGCAGCAAATGTTTTTGCTGGTTCATTTAGGGGTCATTGTAACAGTCTGGGTAGTGCTTCTATTTTTTTTTTAAAGGTTTTATTTATTTGACAGAGAGAGAGAGAGAGAGACAGCCAGAGAGAGAGGGAACACAAGCAGGGGGAGTGGGAGAGGAAGAAGCAGGCTCCCAGCAGAGGAGCCTGATGTGGGGCTCGATCCCAGGACTCCGGGATCATGCCCTGAGCCGAAGGCAGACGCTCAACGACTGAGGCCACCCAGGCGCCCCAGTGCTTCTATTTTTTGATACAATCCTCAAATGTTTTGATTTTTCTGTTTTATAAATATTTTTGGGATTGGAACTGGGATTATATATATATAATCATGTGTAGTTTTTAGAAATTTTCTATTACAATTATTTGTTTCATTATGCATTATGCAATCAAACTATTTTGAAGCTTACCTAGAACATGCTTATGAAGATGTCACAGAAGTTATGTTGGAATTTAATTTTGCAGAGTAATTAGGCATATCAGAATTTTCATGGCTTTTGAGATATGTCTATTCATGATATAATTAGGGAGAGTTTTCATTAGCTAGTGCTAGTAAAATTTTTAGACGAAAATATAGAGGAAAATGTTTGCTTCTTTCCTGCTGATATACTTCCTAAAGGGAGAACAGGATGTTTAAAAAAATTTTTTTTTCATTCATTGGCAAAGCTGTTTTAGTATTTCAGTTAATGTTTTATAGTTCAACTCCTATGCAGCTTAATATTTTGTAGGTCTTGCTTTCTTCTCTCAAAGTGTCTGACCATCTATGTCCCCTTTACCAGGTATACTTGGGTGACAGGACGAGAGCCTTTGACTTACTATGACATGAATCTCTCTGCCCAAGACCACCAGACATTCTTCACTTGTGACTCAGACCACCTGCGTCCTGCAGATGCAAGTATGGACAATCTTTTAGATAGTTGCTGAGTGGGAGAGTTTTTTGGTTTAAGTACGAAGGTTACTATTTTGGAATATCTGCTCTACAAAAACCCCAATGTATAAAATATTAAATGGGAGACTGACAAGTAGAACCCAGAATTCTGATACTTAAATACAAGATTTATCACAATGAAGTATCAATGTAGAAACATGTCTTCTTGTTATAATTTAAAATGCCATTTAGAAAAATATACTGATATAGGATTTACATATTTTGAAGAAATATAAATCTTATATGAAGCTAATTAAATCCTTGGTTGAGGTAGAATGAAGGGTCATGTATCTTTGGTGATATTATAATTAGAAATTGGGATTCAGTGAATCCAAATGATAAATGAATATATTGTAGTGTTCTATATGCCTATTTATAGGTTCACTAGCATTGAATGGGGGCATGGCCTTATCTACTGGAATCCATATTTGTTTTCCATCCTAGAAAAGGCTTTGTTTGGCATGCATTTCACATTGTATGAGATCCAAATAATTCCACTGATAATTTTTTAAATCGCCAAACTTAAATAGGTGAAAAAAATCTTTAAAAAGAGGAATATGTACATGTGCCTAGAAACTAACTTAGAATATACATATTTATCGTTGCTCCTTTTGCAACAATAAATTGATTGTTGCTCTTTTTTAAAAGGTACTCTTTGCCATGGTGGAACATCATAGTCCAATAAATATTCTAGGCATTGAACTTTCCACAATATATACAAAAACTGTTCTGGTATATAAAAACTGTGTTTGCAGCAAACTTTGGGAACAGATAGGCATGTTAAGCAAAAGGCTAAAGCACTTTTTTTTCTGATCCAACTCCTAACTCTTCAAATGGTTTTATTAAAAAAAAGTTTTTATTATGTTCAGTTTGCCGCTGTATAGTACATCATTAGTTTTTGATGAGTGTTCAATGATTCATTAGTTGAGTATAACACCCAGTGCTCTTCAAAACGTTTGAAAATGTCCTAATACCCAGAGCCTATAGAGTTTGGGAAAATGATCAATAGAAATTATTGATTGTGTCTAAGTAGAAGGAAGAGATTAGTAGCAATGTCACCTCGAAAGGGGTAAAATAATATATGTTTCTTAACAACAGATGACACTAATGAGCAAAAGAAATATTAAATCTCTTTTGGAATGTCTTTTCCTTTCTTGATTAAGAAACCTTAATCAGTGTGGTGGGCATAGCATAACATGTAGACTTGAAGAATCACTATGTTATATACTTGAAAATACTGTAACGTGTGTCAATTCATACTTCAGTAAAAAAAAGAAATCTTAATCAAGATTAAGTCTCTAAAATTATAGACCATGGATTAATCTATAAGATTTAGATCTGTAATTTTATGAGCACAACAAAGGTTTGATATTTATCAACTGAAGAACAATGGAATAGCGAATTAGAGTATTTATTTGTGTGACTTTGGAGATTTGGGCTGAGTTTCTTGGTAAATGAAATACTGTCTTGTATTCAAGCTGAAAACTATTAATTTAACTATTGTCCCGTGTTGAGTCTTCCAAATTATTTGTACTGATGGACTTGGTTTTTTCTCTTTTTCTAAAATAGTAATGCAGAAAGCCTGGAGAGAGAGAAACCCACAAGCTAGAATTTCTGCAGCTCATGAAGCCTTAGAGATAAACGAGTAAGTGGGGAAAAATCTTGCTTTTAAAAAGGAAATCTCATCCTTTGCCATTAATAGGATACTTAAATTAAATTATGCATTTGAACTTGAAGATTGTTTTGGGGGTTATTAATTTTGTCAAAAAAATTTTTTTTGTGAAGGACAGTCATGTGATGGAGGTTTTAGTCATTTTAGAGAGCAATTCAGTGGTTTTGCTATGACCCTAACTTAAATAGCTTCCAAGGGCTAGTCCAAGGCTTCCAAGCCCTTTAAGGACTATCTGTGGGATACTGTAAGGATATAAAATAAATACAGTTTCTTTACGTATCTAAAACATTACTGACAGGGAGATTTTTTTCAGATGTAGAGTACTCATCTGTGCCATCACCTTTTTTAGGTAGAGCTTCTGCTTGTGGGGAAAAGATAACAAAAACATAAGGTGAAAAAAATTAAACTTTAAAAGTGGATCAAGAGAAAGATAAGAGGAAATGCTGTCATTAGTGTTGTCAAACATGCTGTGGGTTACCAAGGAAGGCTGGGAAATATCTTCTGGAGATCTCAGAAAATGGGAAAGATTCTTAAAATTGGAGTCATAAAATCTCAGGGTTGGCAGAGACCTTAAAGGTCATTTAACTCAACCACCCATCTGGTGCTTGAATCACCTCGACACTCTCCCTGCCAAGTGGTCATTGTTAAACTATTTTATGATTTTTTTGAAGAAGGTTACAGAATCTTCTTCGGAGGTCTTAGAAAAAAAGATTCACTTGAGAGTTGGAAATCCTGCCATTGTAACCTGTTGATCTATTTGGTTTCTGATTCTGTCATACAACATATTTATTTTCCAGTTTCTTGTCATCTACAAATTTGATATGCCTGCCTTCTGTGTGTCATCCATGTTTCTGATAAAAAAATGTCAGGATCAGGGACAGATCCCTGTGACATGACATATACAAACTACCCTCCAGGTTCATGTCTTCATGACTCATCATCCTTTGGTATTGTTCAACCAAGTACTAAGCCACCCAAGTTACACTGTGATTCAACTCATATTTCTGCGTTTTGATCTTAAGAATGCCAGTTGTAGCTGTGGATCTTTATTGTATAGTAAATTCTTTAAAGTAAATTAAGCTAGCATAACCTGATTTATGTATTTTTAGTGAATTTAAGCTAGCTTCTAGTGTTCACTACTTTCTTTTAAAAATGCTTGGAAACCATCCCTTTAATAATCCATTAGAATATCTTTCCAAATCACTGTTCTGTAGTTTGGGAAGTCTGCCCTCTTCCCTTTTTGAACATTTTTACTGCATTTGTCATCTCATCTTCTAGCACATGTCCATTCTTTGTGATTCCTTAACTATCCACAGAGAGCACTTCCATGGGCTGCCTGCCTACGGGGTCTGTTGGCTTCCTGGGATTTGCCCATCCCAGTACAGTAATTCATTTAGAAGAGATCAGTTATTTGCTATCTTACATCTTTTTACCCACGTTAGAGTTTAATTTCTTCTCCCCTTTTCAGCCCGAAAATCATGCTCCTTGATAGAGAAGCCAGGAAAAAAAAGTAGGAGTTAGAGAGTGTTGCTTTCTCTTTATTATCTGCTACTACTAACTACAAAGTTTTCTTGTTTTGATGTGGTTGTTGTGTTGTTTGTCTTTTTTGCTTATTTATTTTTGTTATGGTTGTAGAGAAATGGGGGTGGTAATAGGGCTTTAAACATAATAGGGAATAGATGATTGTCTTTGGCGTTTTGTTGTGTCTTTATTTTGCTTTGCAAGCTTCAGCTAATTTGGAGTTTTAGCTCTCCTGACATTATTCTTATTAGCTCATTCCACTCTCTTGTAGTCCTTCATCACATGCCCTCTTTCCATCTTTTTTTACATGTCCTTTAAGAATCTGACCTTGTGAGAGATCTCTGTGCAGCCATATTGGTTACTTAATTGTCACCCCTCTTTTCTTCCTGAGAGGCTCATTTGTGACTGTGGTTACAGCTGGACATTTGGAAACTGCCCGACCCTCTTAAACCATTTTTTTCCTTCAGAGTCTCATGCCATTGTATCATACCTCTTTTCTTTGAAGTTTTTGAAGTCCACCTTTCCCTCTTTGATTACCCTGAACTCCAAAATGACATAGTAACTCTCTCTGAATGTTCCTATCAATTTTCATTTCACCAACTATTTTTTTCTTCTTGGTCAGAATTAGGTCCAGAGTTGAAGTTCCCCTAATTGCTTCCTCTACCATCTGGGAGATAAAATTGTTACCAAAGTAAGTCAAGAACCTGTCGGGTGCCCTACTTCTAACCAAATGAGACTTCTTCTAGCAGATATCTGGATGGTTGACACCCCCATCACCATACTTTCTTGCTTCTGTCTGTGTATTGTGTTGTGACAAGGATGCATCATCTCTATCTTCCATCGAGCTGAGCCGTTGTTCTGTACTCCCCAACCATTAGCACTTCTATTGCTCTTTCTCCTTCACTCACAAGCTCTTAGCATGTTTCTACCCCAGACTCATGACTTTCCACGTAGATATATGTTTTCTTGGCTAGTAGTGCTACTCTGCCTCTCCTCCTAAGAATTTTATTTGCAATATAAATAAATAAAGCAAGCAACTTGCCCCCACCTGTCTTTTGAATTCCCAGCCCACCAACTATAATCTTATAGCTAATTTCTCTGATACTGTATCCACCACTCAGTATTATAATCTCAGTTTTCACTTCATTACCCTTGACCCATATTTATATGTCAGCATCTGAAGCCTTAAGTAGTGCTTCTTGATGCCTGTCCCGTTATTTTCTCCAGTGAATCGCTGGGCAGTTTCAGCATCATTATTGTTCTTTCTAAGTCCTATATCTGCTGCCCTCCATAGTAATTGGTTTTACAGCATTTTTCTGGGCATTTTTTCTCCCTACTGCACCACATTCTGTTTAAAGCCCCATTGATCAGTCCTACATGAAATCAGAGGGATTGACCAAAGAACTGACAAGACCCCTCCTCAAGGCTAAGATTTAAATAGTCACCCCAAACCTCCCCTTGGCTGTGGTTCAGCTTCCTTTTCCTAGCTGTGCTGTTGCAGTTTATGAATGGTAAAAGTAAAATTTGGTTTCACTTGCTGTTTATTTTCTCTCTTGTGGTCTGACGGAGGTTCTGATAAGTAGGGAAATGACCACAAGAGAGGCAATGGGGAAGAAGGAAAGCAGAGGGATCTGTGCAGATGGGGCCTGTGTGGTCTGCTCCGGCCTCACGTTTCCTATCACATTCCCTGTCTTTGGCAGTCGGGTTGTTCTGATACGATGGGGAAGGTTGAAATTTCCAAGAGCTCCCCTTGTTTGTTAGTTAACTGCTTATCCTTTCCGGCTTCCTAGCTTAGAGGTTGTTGAAAGGTTTAAATGAGACGATATATGTTAAGTGCCTGGTACAGTGCTTACTACATACTGAGCAACAGGTGGTGGTAGCTATTACTGTTAAAGGCGTGAGATTGAACTCTTGTTCCCTGCTGAGGCTGAATCAGATTTTGAGCTCTTCAGAAATAACACTACCTGTGGGTTCTTCTAGTGTTCTTCTCTGACCCAGAAAATCAGTGCTGACTGTAATGAGATGTTGAAGCGCTGTTGTTTTAATGAGTAATTGATCCGATTTAATGAACTTCTCATTCTGAAGAAATCCTTAGATTTCAGAGAATCCATGTTTAGGGAATAGAAGGAAATTTATCTGTAGGATCTCTAACTTTGCGAGCTGGCAGGAGATCTTTCCCAACAGCTGTTGTCATTGCCATCATCAGTTGACACTGACGGAGTATGTACCCCATGCCGGCTACTGTACTGAGCACTTCACATGCATCACCTTACTTAACCTTCGCAACAACACTGTGAACAAATCGATTCCATGTTGTGCTCCATCAGGGAGGCAGAGTAATAACTTGCCCAAAGTGACACACTAATAAGGGGCAAAGTCCATTTGTGAGCCCCACGCTCCTAACACCACACATCCTACCTTTCAAGCTAAAATATAGACATTTCTTTTGTGTCATTTTTTTGTGCCAACAACTACAAACCAGGGGTGCATGAACCAGTTGGCCACTCTGCATGTTTCGGCATAACTCCTTGCCCTTCTGCATGTACTCCTACAGCTGTGACAGCGTCCTTGGATTTGTAATTGATGGTGGCTATTATCTGAATGGACAGGTGTGCAACTGCATATATTCTCTTGGCTGAAGAGGAAGCAACAACCATTGCGGAAGCAGAAAAACTGTTCAAGCAGGCCCTGAAGGCCGGAGATGGCTGTTACCGGCGTTCTCAGCAGCTACAGCATCACGGATCCCAGTATGAAGCCCAGCATAGTAAGGTTTTCTCCAGGCTGACATGTTGGGGGTCAGAACTGTAGTGGGATTAATCAGAACAAATGTTCAGGCCAGTTCAAAATATGAGTCTCATAGATGAGAATAAATACTAGTTTTTGCCTTTCTATTAATTTTTTTCCTTCCCATAAGAGTGCAGTACATAATTCACTTATAGCTTCATTGCTGTTTCACATTGATTTTCAGGTTCTCTTTCCTAGTCGTTAGATCCTTAACGCTAGAAATTAATGGTCATAACCTTTAATGGTAACCTTTTTTTTCTCCTCAGAATTCTTATATGTTTCTGTTTATTAGTTGTTTCTCTGCCCCATAACTTAAGGCCTACTTGGGAAACTTAAATTTATGTTAACATGATCAAAGTTTTTCTCTTATGAGCCTTCTACAGCATTGGCTGAAATAGGACAACTAAGAATATTGCATTTACTGGTGATTATCTCAGTACTTAGCGCATTGGTATTGGCTTCCAGAGATAAAAAGCTATGAGTTCCTAACTGTTTATCTTTTTTATATTAAAAATAGTGGGTGCTTTTACTTAAGATAACTCTTTAAAATGAGGTCTTTCACTGTAGTACACGAAACTGAGGGTCAGTGATATTTTGAGGGAAGAGTATAAAAATAAGATAACAAAATCGCTTCTGGAATTCCTGGAGCTGCTGACTTGTCAGTTTTTTGGTTGTTTAAATAGAAATTTGATCACTCTTTCATCATCCATTCAGACTTTAGGTTGTTTCCTTAAGGTGGAATTTCTCACCTCATTTTCCCCTCTTGCATCTTGGAGAGTAGGATTGCATCTCCTTCATATTTGAGATTATAAAATTAAATTTTAGTACTCAACTTGGATTTGGTGCAGAGAATGAGTGCGTTAGTCCTTATGACTAGGGTACAGCAAGATCTTTGATCTTTATGTGTATACATGAATATGTCCACACAACACAATAATACATGAGTTTTTATTTGCATTCTGCAGTAAGTATGTATGTTAATCAAGTCTCTAATCACATCTGTATCTTGCTTCTTTTCAAAAAATTGTGACAATGAATTTTGAAGGCGTTTGTATAGTAATGTCTATTTTGTGAACTAAATGAGAATTAACACATAAAATTACATTATCTATAACATAACTTAAGAAATTTTCTTTATTTCTTCTTCTGTAAATTAAATCCTTTCAACCTGTTGCCTAATTCTATCCAAAAAATATAATCACATCTTTAAAATAATTTGTAGGCACTTGGCAGATTTTCAGCACACATCTTGTTCTCATTGTTTAAAACTTGAAATGTTAGGACTTTGGTCTTAACATCTTTTAATAGCTGCATATTATACATGTACTTAATCTATAACAGGTGTGTCATATTTTTCTAAAACATGGTAATTTTATTGAGGATTAAATGCATGCATGTTCTCACTGGTCTAGAAACATATCCAAAAAGACATATAATTAAATAAAACATTAAGATGAGAAGTTGTTAATGTACTTTTTAAGAGCCATTTTAGTGACTATTATTATAACTAGTTAGCTTGTCAGTGCTTTCTCTAACACTAGGGTAGTTTTCATTTTGTTGCGTATTCTATTGTCATATCTGGAATGTGTTATATTGCCATCTAAAATAGACTGCTTTGGGGACCTGGAGATGATTATGATGTCACTAGTGTTAGGGAAAGAATAATATAAAACAGAAGTTCAAGATGAGGCTTCTCCAGACTTAATGTCAAGAAGGAAAAAAAATAGTTCATCAAGATGCAACCTGAGATTCACCTCTTTGCATCTCCACTAAAAGCATGCAGACTTGAAGAATATGGAATTCTTGCTTGTAAACCACATTCAATGTGGGTATGTTCATTTTCCCAGCACTTTGTAGCAGATGATTTTATTTATCAAGTATTCAACATCCTAACTGAAAAGCATGGATTAAGTAATCAGTCACATGATGTGACCTTTGGAAATCTAAGTACTTTGACTACACTGTATGCATTTTACTATTAGCGAAGTTGTTAGTGCTCCTGGCAGTAAGAAAAAGCCAAAGGAGCACTCTCTTCTCTCTGAGGTTTTCCTTTAAGGGCGTGGCAAATGGGCCTCTGTATTTTTTTCTTGCTGCTCAGCTGAAAGCTTTTGTATTTTTAAATTTTGGTATTTTATATTTCCTTCTCAGGACGAGATACCAATGTCTTGGTCTACATCAAAAGAAGGCTAGCAATGTGTGCCAGAAGACTCGGGAGGACCAGGGAAGCAGTGAAAATGATGAGAGATGTGAGTTTGAATTTGTGTTTGGGAACAGTAGCAATGTACTTGACTTAGAGAAGGAGGAGCCAACTGAATGGCCATAACAGAGAGCGCCAGTGAGGGTGTTCCATGGGTGCTGGAGCCGGCCAGTCTGGGATTCAGCTCTAACGCTCAGTGTATTGGATGAGTGATCTTGGGCAAGTGACTCAATTGCTCTGTGCCTGCTTCCCCATCTTTAAAATGGGAATAGATAACAAGAACTTTAACAATAACAATATTAATAACAAAAGCAATTATACTTAGAATTGTGAAGATTAAATGAGATAATACATGCAAAGCTGTCCATAGAGTGACTGATATATTAAGGAAATTTCAATACATGTCCTTATTATTAAACCTCTGGAGCTATAGCCAGAAGCCAAGAATGAGATCAGCCGTTTTAGCCGACTGACTTTTTTTGTGCATATTGGTGTTAGGAAGATTTGAATAAACTATGGGTCTAATTGCTACTCTCAAATGTAATAATAGTATGATCTAATCTGATTGAAGTCATTTCAAGCATTTTCCTAGATTCTTGAATCAGAATATTTTATTAGTAGAAGTCAACATAAGAAGAGAGGAAATAGGTAAGAGTTTTAAAAGGAGAGAACCAAGAGAGATTATTATTCAATAATCAAAACAGTAGTTTTAAGGGAAATGGGTAGAGGAACTTTACTTCCACATTTTCAAAAATAAGAAATACTTTTTCATAAAGAAACTGACACCAGTGGGAATTGTATTTATAAACCATTTTCTTTTTAAAGACAATTTCAGAAGACTTTTGCAAACATTTCATGCCTCTCCTGTCTTCCTGAAGTCAGGAGACACAGGTAACTACCCCTTATAAAAATGAAGGAATCAAGGGGCAAGATAACAGTGGGTTTGAGAACAGGGCTATGTAAACCTAGTGAGCCTTTTGTCGGTTTATCTTTGGAAAGGCAGTTATTCATACAAATTCCCAGTTACTCTGGGGTGGGGGGAGTTGTGTGCTGCACGCCAGGCCTACCCCTAGTTACTTCTGGAAGTTGGCAGCATAAGGTGGAGATCTGAGTGAGATCCGTGCCTTGGTCAGGCTCCTCCATTAAGCAGCAGGATAGCCCCCAGACCTGAGGAGAGGAACGAGAGGGGGGAGATTCCAAGGTAATTCTGTTTGACTGAAGGTGATAGATGCTTCATGGGCAAAGCCACTGCAAACGGGATGTCCCAGGATTAAATTCTTTAGGTTGAGGGAAGAATTTAAAGAATGTTTGTTATACAGTATAAGTGCTAATTTTTATAAAAGGAGGGTTCTGTAGAGACATGAACTTGCTCTAAAAGCTTTTTAAGTTGCAGAAATTCCATCTTTTGGTCTAGTGAAGAAACTCTACCAGTCAGTCCCTTTGTCTCTGAAAGAGCTGAGAATTTTATGAAGGATGGAATATTTATCTTAAACTGGCCCAGGCACATTCAGCCTTTAGCAAGGTGTTTTAAATTTATCTCCTCTTCTTAACCTTAGTAAGCCTGGGACAGGCATGCATGGAGGAGCAGATTTTGGGGATTTTCTTTATTATGTGCTTAAGTGACTTCATAGGAGAAACAAACTGGGGTGATTTCAATTCCAGTTTTTTTCTTTCAGTCTCATTCTGATGATCATCAGTTTTAGTATATGTATGTACAGTTTCATGTGATTAAAACCGATGCAGCTATGCTATGGTTTGACTTTTATTTAACATTGTTTTATATTATACAATTCCATTTATTGACTTAGCCCAAATATAGATGTTGGGGGAAAATCAGGGATGCAGTGGAATAAATGCTGGGCAGAGAATAACAAAGCCTAGATGTGAATTTCAGCTTTGCTCTTCACTAGCTCCATGACCCAGGGCAACTTTCTTCCTTTATAGGCTTTTCATTTGTCTTCTGTAAATTGTGGTTAGTGATTCTTACCTAAAATGGTAATTGATGGAGCAGTGGGGAGAATGAAATAAAATAATATGAACACACTTGGCATATGGTAGACATGGTTGCATTTTTTCCCCTATTTTTTCTCCATTATGTAAGTATGATGTAATTTGCTTGACCATTCCCCTGGTGGACATTTTGGGATATTTCTGATTTTTTTTTTCCTTGAATGAATCAATCAGTAACTCAAGCAATCTCTTTCTCTCTCTCTCTCTATATATATATACTCACACACATCGATTTATATATATGTGTATCTGTATTTATATATGTGTTTCTTGGATTACTTTCCTTAAAAAATTCTGTTATAGGGGCCCCTGGGTGGCTCAGTTATTAAGCATCTGCCTTCGGCTCAGGTTATGATCCCAGGGTCCTGGGATTGAGCCCCGCATTGGGCTCTCTGCTCAGCGGAAAGCCTCCTTCTCCCTCTCCCACTCTGCCTGTTTGTGTTACCTCTCTCGCTGTATCTCTCTCTGTCAAATAAATAAAATCTTAAAAAAAAAATCTGTTATATTAGTGGAATACCAATACATGTTGCCTTTTGACTGGGTTTATAGATATGGGCCCTACTCTTGTAACAGTCCTGTGACAGACACTGTTAGACATTGTGGAGATGTGTTTTGAAGAGAAATATGCATGGTGCTCTTTTCTTTACAAACTCCTGGCACCCAAATGGAGGAGCGGAGGTTGAAGACCCCTATGTCTGTTGAAGCTGCAGCTGGTCTCAGCCTTGTGGGAGACAATTGATGGTCAGGCCTGATTCCTCTCAGGTCAGGGGTTATACGTAAATGGGAACTTCAATGGGGGGGAGGGTTACTCCTTTAATAACAGACACATAAACCATCTTGCTGCAAAGGTTCCTCTGATAAAACAGCACACCGGATTCCAGGCAGCCTGCTGATAAGGCATTGAGGCAGAAGGATCTAATTTCTCATTAAGACACAGCAATCCTATCCCATATGCATTGGTTGAAACTTTCCTAGAGCAGATTTTAAGGTGGAACTAGAAATGATAGAGTCAGAATGCCTTGCATGTAGAAAGTAGACTCTGAAGAACAATTCTCTGGGAATCCCTTAAGGAAGGGAAAACTGTTAATTGGTGAGATAGCCTGAAAGAGAATGAATGGGAATTCTGGGAAGGCCAACTCTAGATGATTATTGATCTAATAAAATATTGATACTATAAGTAAATATTGATGAAGTAAGAACATGTAAGCTCCTTAAAGTCAAGATTCAGGGCTTCTAATTTTAAAAGCAAACATTAATATAAAAAAATAAAAGCAACACATTGATTATTTTGAATTCCCAAGATGTTTTTTCAAAAAACTCACTTTAATTAGCTTCATTTTGCAGTGAAGAATATGGAGCACTTTATTGGAAGAATGTTTTGACAGTGGGTAGAACTAAGAGCATGCTGGCTTTTGAATTTTACTATATGATATTATTTATTATTCAGAAGGAAAAGAGTTGCATTTTCTGCTTAAGTTGAAAGAAAAGTCTTTTTGCTTGTTCTCATTTTAATCTTGCCTCTTTAACATTTGATATAGGACACAATTTTTTCTTTCTTTTTAACTTTTCCTATTTTGCTAACCTCAACTTTTTGTTTGTTTGTTTGTTTTTTCCCCTAGTTTTCCTGGCCCTATTTGAGTAGATTTGGAATGGAATTCATAAGGTTCACTGTTTGGTCTGGGAGCCATACCCTGTCAGAACTGGTATAGAGAAACTGGTATGGAAGGGGTTGCTTGCCCATATGAAAGAACCTCAGAGCTCCTCTTGCCCCAGGTCATTTGGTCTAGGGTAGGGCTCCTCAGTCTCCATTTTATTGACATTTTAGGCCGTGTAAGTCTTTGTTGTGGGTGTCCTTTGCATTGTACAGTATTTAGCAGCATCCCTGGCCTCTACCCACTAGATACCAGGAGCAATCTGCCCCCTTGTTGCTCTCTAATGTGACAACTAAAAATATCTCTAGATATCTCCTGGCGGGGGGTGCAAAATCATTCCCCATTAAGAACCACTGACTTGGAGAATCCTAAAGCAGGTAGATCTGTTTGGGGGCAGACATTCGGTTTCTATTCAGTCTTATTTGTTGGTAGTCTGAGCTTCTACTACTGTGAACATAGTGTTCTAAAGCATCTCTAGAATTGATCAGTTCCTGGGACCAGGCTGGTTTGAGAGGCTGTTTGTCTTAGATGCAGTTCTCTGAAGAGATACCCTGGGGCATGAAGAGTAAATGAACTTGAAGATTTTGGTAGGGTCGTCGTGGTTGGAGACATGAGAGAAAGAGGAGAATGTGAAGGCCTGATGTGTAGTGGTCTTCCCTGCTCCTTGTGCATACTTCCCGGGCACTATTTGCCACTTTTCCCTAAAATCTACAGCTCTTTTGAAAGTTGACCAGAGACTCTCAGATTTTATCACCGTTTCCCCTCTCTTTTGTAGTTTTCTGCAGACCTCTCTGTCATTCTCCCTTGTTCTTCTTTCACTCTTTCTCTCTCCAACACTGCCTCCATCAATATCCTGGCCTCTCATTTGACACAGATCATACAACCTTCTTGAAACATTTTATTTACTTGATTTTAGGAGGCCATGCTCCCTTAGTTCTCCTAAAATGTCACAGTCTGTAAGAAAGTATACCACAAACTAAGTGGCTTAAACAACAGAAATGAATTCTCTCACAATCGTGAGGGTCAGAAGTCTGAAATCAAGGTGTGGGCAGGGTCATACTCCCTCTGAAGGTCCTAGGAAAGTGTCCTTTCTTGCTGACCATCCTTGGCATTCCTTGACTTGTAGGCATATCACTCCAGTCTCTGCCTCATGTGGCATTCTTTCTCCTTGTTTATCTATGTCTTTGTGGTCAAATTTCCATCTTCACATAAGGACACCAATCATGTTGGATTTAAAATTAGATATATGACCTCATCCTAATTTGATACATCCACAAAGACCCTATTTCCAAATAAAGTCACATTCACGGAAACCAGGGGTTAGGACTTCAAAATTTCTTTTTGGAGGACATAGTTCAATCCACAATACCAGGTCATATAGAAAAGCAAAATATAGGTATTCTGTATATACTTTCATTCTCCCTAAAAATGGGGTAGACATGGGGAAATGTGGATATCAAAGAAAAAATCCAACCACCTAAAATTTGAGCTTGAAACAAACCTGTGACTTGTTTATTACCATGTGTATACATTTGCTTGGGAAGTGGTAACATTTATTTTTAAACTAATGTAAATTAAAATGAGTTCTATTTAGAAAATTATTGTAGATGTTCATTACGTATCCCTTTTAGGTCATTAGAGGTATCCTATGGTGTGAGCAATTGACCTTTGAGGATTAATTTAACAGCATTAATAGTAAGAGGATGCCCTTTAGATGATTTTTGAAGAGTAGCACTTCTGTTGAAAGCATGCTTTAGAAAATATACACCTCTGGGACTAATCAAAGCCTTTGGAGCATTAAGGCCTGTTGATTTGCATTTTTGCCTATTTATGTTCCTGAAGAAAAACCTTCATGAAATCAATGATCTCTAAAAGAGAACTAATATGCCGTTCCCAAGTTGTTTTAAAATTTCATTTTAGGGAATATTCTGCAACAGAAATTCTATTTTTATTGCATTGATAGAAAAAAATCTTGCTAGGAGGAAAACTTTAAATGACTATTTTGGGAGTTAATTTCTATTCCCTTTTATCATTTTCCTCATTCTTAAATTCTGGTTTTGCTCCTTTTTTTTGTCTTTCTATTCCACAGGACACATTATTTCCCTCTTATCAATTATCCCTCTTTTTTTTTTCCTTAAAATTGTCGTGAATTATTATGGATAACTTGGCTGATGAATAAATTTAGAAGATGTTCAGTTGATTGTTGAAAGAAGTAAAAATGACCTAAAAGGGATAACGTTATGTGGGGGGTGGCAGGGGAAGAGTCGTATGTGGGGGGTGGCAGGGGATGAGTTGTATTTTAATACCTTTAGGCGACCAAGTATTACTTGAACACAGTTGCTTTCAAGCTCTTAAGATAACCAGACGGACCATTGAACTACAGACAAAGTATACAGTGAAATATGTTCATTTCTAGTAAGTGTGCCTGTGGTGATTATTGGCATGTTTCTAGATTCTATCTTTGCTATACTTACAAATCAAGAAAAAGTGAAACTTGGAAGCAAATGCTGTCAATAATAACTCACTGATCTTCCAAGTTAGACTTTATATGAAACCTTGCTTTTTGTCATGATTTGTTTTTCTGGATTTGCCTGCAATGTTGTTTAAGTTGACCTATTTAGTAAATTATTGGCAATTAGTGATTTACAAAGAAAGGAAAAGTGTTTAATTAATAAGAACAAAAATGGATTTGTTAATCATTGATTTACCTACTTGCATCAGTAAGGATGGATCGTGGTTTAATCAGCATTGGACTCTATTCACTATAGAAACAGCAGGTGGTAAGTAGTCCCTGATGCAGATGAGAATTTTGTCTAGAAATACTGTTATTTTATTAGCTATTATCATTTTCACAAAAGTCTTACTTGGGACATAATAAATACATGACTGATATGTTAACTGTCACTATCAGGATTTTTCAAATGCTGGGCCCACGTTTTTTGGTGTGATGAGTAGTATTCACTGCTGAGTAAAGCCTTCAATATATATGGCTGGCCCATGAGCAGTTCCAGACGTGTCAGTGCCTGTCATCTGGGAGATCGATTTCATTTCCCTCCTCTAGATTTCTCTTCTTGACCTCCTCTCCCAGGCGTTGATCTTCTGGTTCTGCTTTACAACTGTCTCCAACCAGTTCTTCTCTTGGATTCCTGTTCTTCTGCATTTCACCTTCCTAGGACTCAATCCTGGTTCTGTTCAGTGGCTCCATTCATGCCCACTGTTTCTCTGGTTCCACACCTTCTCTCTCTCTTTTTACCCTACAACCTTGATTTTAGTCTTGCTATACCCAGGCTGTACTAAACCACTCATCCTTTCATTCATTCAATGAAAATTTATTGAACCTCCATTTCATGTCAGGTATCGGTGAAAAAACAAAGACCCCTGACCTTATGCAGTTTACATTCTAGCAGAGAGAAAAGACAAAAAAACAAACCAAAACAAAACAAAAAACAAAAAAATAACCCCAGTAAGTGTGTATTTTTGTAATATATTAAAAATTGATAAATGCTGGTGGAAAACAATGTAGAGCAGGATAAAGAAGATTAGGAAAGCTAGTGGGCGGAGAATGAGGTAGCCATGGAAGTCAGATTTAATAGGATGATCTGGTGTGTGTCATTTTACACACCTGATCATCCTATTTAAAAAAGATGATATTTTAGCAAAGACTGAAGGAGGTGCAGAATTTAGTCATGTGATATATGCTCAAAGGCTGTGAGGCAGGAGTATGCAAAAGAGTCCTGGGTGGATAGAACAGAGTAGTCCCAGGGAAGGCGGGTGGGTTACAGATCATGTAGGGTTTGTGGAGTGTAGTAAGCTTTTACTCTGGCTGAAATGGGGAGCTTTGCAAGGTTTTGAGCAGAGGCATGACAAGGCCATTTTTAATTTTTACAGGCTGCTGTGTGGCAAGGGAGAAACAGGGAGGTCAATCAGAAGGCTCTTCTATTAATCTTGAGGAGAGACAGTGGTAACTCAGGCCAGAGCAGTAGCAGAGCAGGTGGTGAGAAGTGGTCAGTTTCTAGATATATCTTGAATGTATGGCCAACAGTATTTGTTAATTGATTAATATGCACTGTGAGAAAAAGTGAAGGGTGGTCCTAAGGATTTTGTCTTGGAATGAGAAGAGTTTCTTTAAGATGTGGAAGTCTGCAGATAGAACAGTTTTGGGGGAGTGGAGAGGAAGTTTAGGAAGGTTAGTTTTGAACATGTTATATTTGAGAGAACACATACTCATTTTTATCTTAAATAATTGCTTCTTGATCTTTTTGTGGACCATGGCAAATTTTTGCTTTGTTGAGGTGAGGAAACCGTTAAGACAAAGTAATGGGACATCTGGGTTTGATGGAATCCCTTCTAAAATATAGTTGGTGAAGAACTCCCATTATAGTGCCATTCATTTTTAGAATGCCCTCAAGATAAAAATTAATTGCAGAGAAACCTTGACCATAACAATCTTGTAAAATATATAATATAGTGGCATGTGTATGTGTAATTTACATGTCTGTAGATTCCTGTTTCTTACCATTTTCACTGAATACTGTTTTTCAGGTCTATCCATTTTTGCTCTATGTACCTCTTATATATAGTTTGTAGTTTCTAACTGCTGCATCATATTCTATATTATGCTCTTAATCTATTTTACCTAACTTTTCCCCCAGGTTGCCTCCAACCTTCCATTATCCCAACAGTACTGCAGTGAACATCCATATAGACATGTGGGAAGCTTTCAATAGGGTGTATACCCAAGAGTGGGATTGCTGGTTGTTACAGCATATACATATTTGATACTGATAATGCCCTGCCAGTGCATTCTTCAGAATGGCTGCCTATGACTGTTTAACTTCTCATCAGTAATACATGACTGTGCCCTTATATCTCAATACTAGGCTGTTTTAAGCACTATATATGTTATATATTATTTCAAATTTATTTATTTATTTACTTATTTTAAAACTTTTGTTTATTTATTAGAGAGAGAGAGCGCAAGAGAGCACAAGCAGCGGGAGCTGCAAAGGGAGAAGGAGAAGCAGACTCCCTGCTGAGCAGGGAGTCTGATGGGGTTTCTCTCCCAGGACCCTGGGATCATGACCAGAGCTGAAGGCAAGATGCTTAACCAACTGAGCCACCCAGGCACCCCAGTTCCAAATTTTATAATCAAGTTTTCCTTGACTTTTTGATGGACCATTTGGATCTGTAAACTCTTTGCCAAATACTGTCTTTATTGTAGAGTTTTGTACCTTTGATTGGTATGTTTTTCCTATTTGTGTTTATTGTCATTATTTTGTTTTGAGTTATTTTTGCTGTTTTTCATGTTTTGTATCTGTCATACTTTCTCTCTTCCTTTCTTCTCTTCCACTGAATGGATCTGCTGTTTATTTTTATTTTTTTTTATTAATTTTATTTTATTATATTATGTTAATCACCATACAGTACATCCCCTGATTCTGATGTAAAGTTTGACTTCATTAGTTGCGTATAACACCCAGTGCACCATGCAATACGTGCCCTCCTTACTACCCACCACCAGTCCATCCCCTTCCCCCACCCCCTCCCCTCTGAAGTCCCCAGTTTGTTTCCCATAGTCCATAGTCTCTCATGTTTCATTCCCCCTTCTGATTACCCCCCTTTTCTTTATCCCTTTCTTCCCCTACCGATCATCCTAGTTCTTATGTTCCATAGATGAGAGAAATCATATGATAATTGTCTTTCTCTGCTTGACTTATTTCACTTAGCATTATCTCCTCCAGTGCCGTCCATGTTGCAGCAAATGTTGAGAATTCGTTCTTTCTGATAGCTGAGTAATATTCCATTGTATATATGGACCACAGCTTCTTAATCCAGTCATCTGTTGAAGGGCATCTCGGCTCCTTCCATGATTTGGCTATTGTGGACAATGCAGCTATGAACATTGGGGTGCATATGGCCCTTCTCTTTACTACGTCTGTATCTTTGGGGTAAACACCCAGTAGTGCAATGGCTGGGTCATAGGGTAGTTCAATTTTTAACTTTTTAAGGGACCTCCACACTGTTTTCCAGAGTGGCTGTACCAACTTGCATTCCCACCAACAATGTAGGAGGGATCCCCTTTCTCCACATCCTCTCCAACAATTGTTGTTTCTTGCCTTGTCTATCTTTGCCATTCTAACTGGCGTAAGGTGGTATCTCAGTGTGGTTTTGATTTGAATTTCCCTGATGGCTAATGATTTTGAACATTTTTTCATGTGTCTGTTAGCCATTTGTATGTCTTCATTGGAAAAGTGTCTGTTCATATCTTCTGCCCATTTTATGATTTGTTTATTTGTTTCTCGTGTATTGAGTTTGAGAAGTTCTTTGTAGATCTTGGATACCAGTCCTTTATCTGTGGTGTCCTTTGCAAATATATTCTCCCATTCCGTGGGCTGTCTCTTAGTTTTTTTGACTGTTTCCTTGGCTGTGCAGAAGCTCTTTATCCTGATAAAGTCCCATAAGTTCATTTTATCTTTTATTTCTCTTGCCTTTGGAGATGTGTCGTGAAAAAGGTTGCTCTGGCCGATGTCATAGAAGTTGTTGCCTATGTTCTCCTCTAGAATTTTGATGGATTCCTGTCTCACATTGAGGTCTTTCATCCATTTGGAGTTTATTTTTGTGTATGGTGTGAGAGAGTGGTCAAGTTTCATTCTTTTGCATGTAGCTGTCCAATTTTCCCAGCACCATTTATTGAAGAGACTGTCTTTTTTCCACCGGATGTTTTTTCCTGCTTTATCAAAGATTAGTTGCCCAAAGAGCCGAGGGTCCATTTCTGGGTTCTCTATTCTGTTCCATTGGTCGATGTGTCTGTTTTTGTGCCAGTACCATGCTGTCTTTGTGATCACAGCTTTGTAGTACAGCTCGAAATCCGGCATTGTGATGCCCCCAGCTTTGTTTTTCCTTTTCAACAGTTCCTTGGAGATTCGGGGCCTTTTCTGGTTCCATACAAATTTAAGGACTATTTGTTCCAGTTCTTTGAAAAATGTCCTCGGTATTTTGATCGGGATAGCATTGAAAGTGTAGATTGCTCTGGGTAGTATGGACATTTTAACTATGTTAATTCTTCCAATCCATGAGCATGGAATATTTTTCCATCTTTTTATGTCTTCCTCAATATCTTTCAAAAGTGATCTATAGTTTCTAGCATATAGGTCCTTTACGTCTCTGGTTAAGTTAATTCCAAGGTAACGCATGGTTTTTGGTGTTATTGTAAATGGGATGGATTCCCTAATTTCTCTTTCTTCAGTCTCGTTATTCGTGTATAGAAATGCAACTGATTTCTGGGCATTGATTTTGTATCCTGCCACCTTACTGAATTGTTCTATAACTTCTAATAGTTTGGGAGTGGATTCCTTTGGGTTTTCCATATAGAGTATCATGTCATCTGCAAAGAGAGACAGTTTGACTTCTTCTTTGCCGATTTGGATACCTTTGATCCCTTTTTGTCTTCTGATTGCTGTTGCAAGGACTTCTAGTACTATGTTGAATAATAGTGGCGAGAGTGGGCATCCTTGTCGTGTTCCTGATCTTAAGGGAAAGGCTTCCAGCTTTTCCCCATTGAGAATAATGCTTGCAGTAGGCTTTTCATAGATGGCTTTTATGAGATTGAGAAATGTACCCTCTATTCCTACACTCTGAAGGGTTTTAATCAGGAAAGGATGCTGTATTTTGTCAAATGCTTTTTCTGCATCAATTGAGAGGATCATATGGTTCTTGAGTCTTTTCTTGTTGATATGATGTATCACATTGATTGATTTGCGAGTGTTGAACCATGCTTGCATCCCAGGTATGAATCCCACTTGGTCATGATGGATAATCCTTTTAATGTACTGTTGGATTCTATTAGCAAGGATCTTGTTGAGGATTTTGGCATCCATATTCATTAGAGAAATCGGTCTGTAATTCTCCTTTTTGAGGGGGTCTTTGCCTGGTTTGGGGATCAAGGTAATATTAGCCTCATAGAATGAGTTTGGTAGCTTTCCTTCTGTTTCTATTTTTTGAAATAGCTTTAGGAGAATAGGTATTATTTCTTCTTTGAATGTTTGGTAGAATTCCCCAGGAAAACCGTCTGGGCCTGGAGTTTTATTATTTGGAAGGTTGTTTATCACTGACTCAATTTCTTCATAGTTAATTGGCCTATTTAAGAAATCTATTTCTTCCTGTTTCAGTCTTGGTAGTTTATAGGTTTCCAGGAAGGCCTCCATCTCTTCCAGATTGTTTAGTTTTTTGGCATATAGCTGTTGATAAAAGTTTCTAATAATCCTTGCAATTTCAATGGTGCTGGTCGTGACCTCTCCCTTTTCAGTCATAATTTTAATAATCTCAGTCCTTTCTCTTTGTTTTTGGACAAGTTTTGCCAGTGGTCTATCAATTTTATGGATTCTCTCAAAGAACCAGCTTCTAGTCCTGTTGATCTGCTCTACTGTGGTTCTGGTCTCTAATTCATTGATTTCTGCTCTAATCTTGGTCAACTCCTTCCTTGTCAGTGGGTTAGGCCTGTCCCTCTGTTGCTGTTCCAGTTTCTTGAGGTGAGAATATAGAAACTGCATTTTAGATTTTTCTATTCTTTTGAGTGAGGCTTGGATGGCTATGTATTTCCCCCTTAGGACTGCCTTTGCAGTATCCCATAGGTTTTGGACCGTTGTGTATTCATTCTCGTTGGTCTCCATAAATTGTTTAATTTGTTTTTTGATTTCCTGGTTTATCGAGTCATTCTTGAGCAGGATGGTTCTTAGCCTCCAAGTGTTTGAGTTTCTTCCAGGTTTTTCCTTGTGGTTGAGTTCCAATTTCAGAGCGTTGTGGTCTGAGAATATGCAGGGGATAATTTCAATCTTTTGGTATTGGCTGAGACCTGTTTTGTGTCCCAGAGCATGATCTATTCTTGAGAATGTTCCATGGGCATTTGAATAGAATGAGTATTCTTTGGTTCTGGGGTGTAGTGTTCTATATATATCTATGAGGTCCAACTCGTCGAGTATGGCATTCAAAGCCTTTGATTCTTTGCTTAGTTTTTGCCAGGGTGTTCTGTCTATTTCTGATAGTGGGGTGTTGAGGTCCCCTACTATTACTGTGTTCTTATCTATATGTCTCTTTATTTTGGTTAAGAGTTGGCTTGTGTATCTTGCTGCTCCCCTGTTGGGGGCATATATATTAATAATTGTCATATCCACTTGTTGAATACTTCCTTTAAGAATAATATAGTGCCCTTCTGTATCTCTCTCTATGGCCTCTAGTTTAAAATCCAGTCTATCTGATATGAGAATTGCTACTCCAGCTTTCTTTTGAGGTCCATTTGCGTGGAAGATGGTACTCCATCCCCTTACTCTAAGTCTGAATGCATCTTTGGGTTCAAAATGAGTCTCTTGTAGACAGCAAATGGATGGGTCATGTCTTTTTATCCAATCTGCAACCCTGTGGCGTTTTATGGGAGAGTTTAAGCCATTTAGATTGATAGAGATTATTGACAGATATGATTTTAATGATGCCATTTCTCTTTAAAGTCTTTGTATCGGTTGTGACTTGCTGCTCTGTATCACTCTTGGGGCCTTTTTACCTTTATAGAGCCCCCCTTAATATCTCCTGTAGGGCTGGTTTCGTGGTTACGAAATTGGTTAATGATTGGCGATTTTGGAACGTCTTTATTTCTCCATCAATTCTGAATGACAGCTTTGCTGGATAAAGGATCCTTGGCTGCATGTTTTTCTCTGAAAGAGCTTTAAAAATGCCCCCCCAAGCCTTTCTCTCATTCCAGGTCTCTGTAGACAGGTCTGACGTAATCCTGATACCTTTGCCTTGGTACGTGAGAAATTTCTTTGCCCTGGCCGCTTTCAATACTGTATCCTTGGATCTAATATTTGCGAATTGCACTATGACATGCCGTGGCGTAGGTTTGTCCTGGTTGAGCTTGGATGGGGTCCTCTCTGCCTCTTGGACACGAATGCTTGTTTCCCTTGCTAGATTAGGGAAGTTTTCAGCTACAATTTGTTCAAATATCTCTTCTAGACCTCTGTTTTTCTCCACCCCTTCAGGGATGCCGATGATTCTGACATTGGATCGTTTCATAGAGTCAGTAATCTCCCGTAATCTACATTCGTGGGCGTGGATTTTTTTAAGACCAGCTTCTATTTTCGTTTTTTCTTCTACTAACCCATCCTCCAATTCGCTAACGCGTTCCTCTGCCTCGGTGACCCTGGCCGTCAGAGCCTCTAGTTTTGACTGTATTTGGCCCACTGAGTTTTTAATTTCTGTCAGATTCGCTCTCATTTCTGCCCTTAGGGATTCTATATTCTCAGCAACGCTTTCTCTGATGCTTTTTTCAAGTTTACTCATCATCTTGACCATTGTTGCTCTGAATTCCATTTCTGATAATTGGGATACATCCATATGTATTAATTCTGTGGCCGAGGCCAATTCTGTGGCAGAGGCCACAGACTCATTATCTTTTCTTTGCTGGGGGGGACTTCTCCTTCTCGTCATTCTGATGAAGAGAGATTGCAGGGTTGTCCAGAGCCCAAGTGTTGACTGGGACCCAGGCCGTGCGCCCTTGTTTTATAGAGATCTTAGGGATGTGGGCTTCTTCCTTAAAGAGTTTATTTATTTATTTGAGAGAGAGAGAGACAGTCAGCAAGAAAGGGAACCCAAGCAGAGGAGTGGGAGAGGAAGAAGCAGGTTCCCGGTGGAGAAGCCCGATGAAGGACTCCTTACGGAGCGTTGTGATCACACCCTAATCCGAAGACAGGTGCTTGGTGACTGCGCCACTCAGGCGCTCCGGGTTGTGGGCTTCTTGATTTTTCAGCCTGCCTTCTGGGGGAGGGGCCTGCCTGCAGGTACTCAGAAAACCCTGTTTGGGTAGAGTCTCTGTGTCCCTTGCGAGGGGGGATGGGGATGGGCACCCTGTGAGCCGGTATTTCCGGGCTTTTGTTCTCTGGCGGCTTTCCCTGGCGGTTTGCTATGCCTCTTCTGAGAGAGCAGCAGCGGCTGAAATTCAGCCTCTGTCTCAGAACAGAGGGATCGCGGATCGTTCTCCACTGATGTTCTGGCCACTTTAACTCTGTTTCTGTTGGTGCTGCTCAACCCTGCAGCATCCCGGGCTGTGCGCCCCACACCCGGCGTCCCAGCCCTCACTTCCAGGGCCGGCACGTCTCTGTCCTTTGTGTTTCCAACCCCGCCCGCCGCCAGCCGCCCCGCGCGGGCTCCCGGAGCTCCCCGTCTCAGTCTGGTGTCTCACGGGTGCTGTCCGCGAGTCCGCCTGCTCCCCCGTGCAGGTGGCCCGCCAACCGCCAGCCGTCCCGCGTGCGCTCCCGGAGCTCCCTTCTCAGCCTGCTGTCTCAAGCGTGCGGGTCCGCGGTCTGTCCGCTCCCCCTTGTAGGTGGCTACCGCTTCCCGGCGCCCTGACACGGCGGCTCCCTCCCCCTTCTGTTTAGCTTCCGATATCTGTGCGCGGTTTCACGGCTCCCCGCTTCGTACCTCGATACTCAGCGCTGGAGATGTTCATTTGTAGAGATCCAGATGTATCTTCCTGCGTCTCAGGCTGATTCCGTGGATATTCCTGCTGGTCTGGTACCTATCCAGCTCAACTCAGGGGACCGGCTGAAAAAGGGGTCCCCTACTCCTCCGCCATCTTAACCTCCCCCCCGGATCTGCTGTTTAAACATTTAAAATGTTTATTTCATTCTTTTTGTGGTCCCTACTTACTAAGATCTGTACTTATATTTATGTTTCTAGATCAATTATTAAGAAGATATCTGCTATCTTCTCCCTAATGATACACTTAACTTAGCCTATGATTGTCCCCACTCTAGACTCAACACAGCAACCAGGGAAATTTAGAAGCAACTCTTTTCTTCTGTGAGATGTATGGGAAAGACTGATAAGTGAGTGTTGGTTTGGCTGGGCTACCTCTCTGACCAGGAGCCAGTGAAGCTGTTAACTTCTAGGGTGAACAGAGGGATGATCACTAGAAATAGACATACTGGCTGACCTGGCCCAGCAGGAACAGAAACCATTAGAGGCAGCAAAGCCAGAAATGCATGTGATGAGCAGAGAAGCCAATGAACTGGGTCTCCTAGGTTTCCCTTTTTAATAATCGATGCAAAAGTATTAAATATATCTCCTTCCTGGACAGTTGTCTGTCCTACTTTTTAAGAGCATATACTGTGACAGCCTTCTCCGTCTCCATGGGCCAGGGGACACTACCTTTTTGACTCAAGAGGCCATTGGTGCACAACGGTGCTTTCTGAGACCTGAGTCTCATTGAGCCCTTTAAATATAAACTTAGTCTCTAGTAGGGCACCTTGCTAATACTCTCCCAGTGGTAAAATTTTTACTGTTTAGGTAGAGTATAAAAAGTTTCCAAATGCCCTAGATTCCTCTCTTTGCTTCACCTTTCACATTCAGTTAATATGCCCAAGTCTTGTGGGCTTTTCTGCCAAAATGTGTACACAGTTGTACAACTGCATTGCTTTGATCCTCCTTCAGGTCACTGTTCTCTCTCATCTGAACTATGCGGTTGATCTCCAGGCTTCTGCTGTTGCCCTTGTAGAATCCCTTCTCAGAAAGTGGTGAGATGTGTTTTAAAACCCAGATTAGAACTTGTTGCTTTCCTACTTAAAAGCCCTCAGTGATTTACTATTGCATTTAGAATGAAATGCAAACTCTTTACAAGGCTTGTAAGGTCCTATATAATCTGCCCCCTCCTTACTCTTCCATGTTCAGCTTATGCTACTGTTTTTCCTCACTCACTAGGCTGTAGCCACATTGGATTCTTTTTGAGTATGTTGAGTTTCCTTGCTCTTTCCTTAGGGACTTTGCACGGACACTTCTCTTTGCCTGGAATACACTACTTCAGATCCTCACTGGGCTGGGCCCTACTTGTCATTTAAGCGCAGCTAGAATATCACCTTAGAAGAGCTTTCAGTGATACCCAGCTGTAGGAACACTGTGGGAGGCATATTGCCTCTCTCTCTCTCTCACATACACATGCACACACAGACACACACACACTGTCATTCTCAATCTTATCACTTATTTTTTATTGCCCTTCCACTTTTGAAATATCATTTATTTATTTGTTTACCTGTTTATTGTATACATTGCCTACCTCCACCAGAAAGTAAACTTCACAAGGGCAGGAACTTTATTTTGTTCCCTGGTATACGATAGATTCTCATTTAATTTTGTTGGATGAGTAGGTGGATGGTTAGATGCCTGGGTGGGGAATAGACAGCACTTCCCATCCCACAATCCCACCAAATGGAAAAGTAAGAGGACTTGACTGAGAATCCACAGCCTCATTAAAAGCTCTTTTCTATCCTGAACAAATCTTAAGTTTCTTTAGCAAATTATTAACTGGTGATAGATTAGGCAGGATTTCATTTCTGTTGATCTCTCGGGTAGGTATGAGAAGAGCTTCTCAGCCCAACTGTTCTATGGCTAGGTGTTCAGGTATGTACGGTTACTGCCTGAGAACCCACTCTTGCTCTCTGTCTCTGCCAACCCCAAATGTGGAGCCTCTCGGAAGAAGAGCTGCAGCTTCCTCACCTTTCTCTGCTGTGGTTTAATCAATCTCATTTGTAGTTTGTCTTAGGGAAATTTGTTAAAATTTCTCACTCAGTGGCTCTGCCAGCCATTCCTCCTATCCCTTTTCTTATTTTCATCACAAGTATAGATTTGTCTTCTTTTGTACCACTTCCCTATCATTTTAATAGGTTTGTGGGAGGGAGAGGAGGTAGACATATTTGTTTAGTTTTTCATGTCAATGTGTAAGTACTTTGCCTGAATTCTTTTACTACAATGACGTGGGATGCCCAAAGGCTTCTTATGTGGACTTGGAGTTGATGTGTTAAATCACTCTGTCTGGTGTTCTCATACATCCCTGATTTCAAAAAGGGAAATTTATTTAGACCTTTCTCTAAAGAGTAAGAGTTCATTTTATGCTGTTACATCTGAGCATATGTCTCTTTCACAAACATAGAAATGTTACTCTTGCCTGGTATAATTTCTTTTTTCAACTGTGCCTCCTATTCTTCAGTAATACAAACACCCACATCCAAATACTCTCTGGGTTTAATTTAATGGGTCGTGGTAGAACAACCTCAGTGGATTGTAGTTCCAGTTTGAGAGATTTAAGATGTAGAGTTGAAAGAAATTGGAGATTTATTGGATAAATTTCTTCTGTTTTTGTTTTTACTTTCAGGGCATTGGTTTTAGTGTGAGGGAGAGAGCATGCAGGAAAAATCATGGATGACTTTTGAATTTCTAGCTTGGAAACCTGGAGAACCAATGGTACCATCATGGGGATTGAGATTGTAGTAGGAGTACCTGGTTTGGGGGAGGTAGGGAGCACAGGAGGAATTTAACGACTGAGCCACCCAGGCGCCCCAGGACAGGAGGAATTTAGATATGCTACTTTTGCAGTACCTGCAAGTCACCAAAATAGAAATATCTAATAGGTGGTGGGATATACAGACCTTGAGCTCAGGAGAGAGACCTGGGCTGGAGGAAGTTCTGGGAATGATCAGCATGGAAAGTGATTAAAACCATGAATCAAGATGAGGTCATCTAGGGAAGAGTGAATAAAGTTTAAGAGGAAAAAAAAAAGGATTGGAGGAAAGTGCAGAATAGGTTGATCAAAGGAGACTTGAAAAGAAGTGACCAGTGAAGTAGATAGAAAATCTAGGAGAATATTCAATTATGAAAACCATAAAGGAAAATGAGTATGAGATCAGAACAATTTTTAGCATAGTACTTGTTGCATAATACACATTCAGTGAATATTTATCATGTAGAAAATATTTGTTACATTTTACTCTAAAGAGGTGGTTGGCAATTTGGCTAAAGCAAGATCAGTGGAATGTAAAGGCTATAAAATAGATAGCGTTGCATTGTCTCCTGATTATAAGGTAATGTGTCTGTTGGAGCTAACTCTTTCAATAGGCTTATATATAAAAGGAGAAGAAAGAGGTGATCATAGCTAGAAAGGAACATGTAGGCAGTAGAAGACCTGAGCACAATCAGATGTAAATGGAAAAAGACGGAGAAGAAAGGGAGAAGTTGAACATATATGCAAAATAGAGGGCATCGTTGATAGAATTAAGTCCTGAGGAGTGTAGAGTGTCGAATTCCAGAGCACAGGAGGGAAGAAAGGTTCTAAAGGAGGGGTTCCATGCGTGGCTGGCAGGGATACACAGATCTGGATGCAGATGGGGATTGTAGTAGAGGGATAGGGCTGAAGAACGGAAGGGGCTCCTTCCTGTTGACTGGTTTTCTTGATTGAATTAGAAGACAAGATGTTCTGCTGAGATATAACTGGGAGGAGCGGGAAGGGAGTTGTGGAATGCGGGAGAGAAGTCCCCAGGGAAATTTACTAGGTTTACTAGGCAGTTTCAGCCCAACAGAAGTTGGAGATCATTATATTTTAGTTCTTCCAAACCTTACGGTTGTGTTCTTTAGCCTGAATATTGGGGCAGAAGTGGTAGACATCTGGTTTGATCCAAGGTCAGGTGTTGCTGGGTGAGTGAAATGGACAGATTAGGAAGTTGGGAACTTGAGGGGTTGTCAAGGAAGTGGTAAGATGATGAGCCATGGACTCTAGTGGGGAGAGGAGGGAGGGAGGGATGGACGGTAATAAGGGACGATGGATTCATTGTTTCTAAAAGCAAGGGTATATTGAGGGCCTGCAAGGTGGTAGTCCCACTTCTAGGCACTCAGTCCATAGGGGAGAACAAGACAGCCAACAGTTACAGCTGCCGTAGAACAGTTATTACTGGAGGGGCACATGGGTGATAAAGACAATCACAGACTGTGGTGAGCACTAAGAAAAAAAAAAAGGTTGATGTGATAGACGGTAACCCGGAGGGGCTGCAGGGGAATATGTTACAGAGGAAGAGCTCCTTCAGAGACCCTGAGATGGGAAAGAATTTGACAAGAATGAAAAAGAGTCTGGAATGAGTGAAGGGAAGGTTGGAATGAGATGAACTTGAAAAAGCAGGCAGGAGCTTTGTCACTTAGGGCTTTGCAGGAAATAATAAGGAGTTCCGAGTTACTGTTTAGTACAGTGGGAATCCGTTAACACATGTGAAGCAGGAGGGATATAATCTCACTGGCGTTTTTATAAGATTACTGGGTACATTGTTGAGAATGGAGGATGAGCGTGGGAACAGGGAGTCCAGTTAATCAGTTATAGCAGTGTAGGTGAGACCTGATGAGGGGTTTAGAATTAGGGCTGGTCATGGAGAAATGGATGATTTTGAGATATATTTGGACATAGAATCCGTAGGATTTTACTAATGCAAATTTTATTGGCTCTACCTTTAAAATATATTTAGAATCCTACCGCTTACTGTGTCCACAGCCATCCCTTTGGTCTAAACCATCATTATCTCACACTTGGATTATAATAGCCTTCCAGCTGGCTTTCTGATTTCACTTTTGTCCCCTTGCATCTACTTTCCACAGAGCAGCTAGAATGAGCCATTTAAAACATAAGTTAGGTCATGTCATTCTTTGGCTTCAAACCTCCCATTAGTCTCTTATCTCAGAATTTAAACTCTAAAAGTAGCCTACAAGGCCCTCCATAATTTAGCCCTCATTTCTGCTCTGGGTTCACTTTGCTCCAGCCGCACCGGCCTTCTCACTGTTTGTTGAACATGCCGTACTGACTCACTCTCACCTCAGGATCGTCACTTCACACTTGCTAGAATCTTCCCCAGGGATGCTGCTTTTCCAGACACTCTTATGACTACCTCCCTTGCCTGCTTCATTTTCTTATTAAATGTCACCTTCACACTCCCACCTTTCCTGCCTGCCTTCACTGATTACTGTGTTTAAAATTGCTTCTTCCCGCCATGCCACCGTTCCCTAACCCCCTTCCCTGCCTTATTTATTCTCCTTAGAACTTATCACCACCTGACAGCGTCTCTATAGATTTATTTGCTTATTTTCTCTCTCCTCTAGAATGTCACTTTCAGGAAAGAAAGAGTTTTTAAAAAAAATTCTTTATTTAAATTCAGTTTAATTAACATATACTATATTATTAATTTCAGGGGTAGAATTTAGTGATTCATCATTAGATAACACCCAGTGCTCATTACATCAAGTGCCCTCCTTAATGCCCATCACCCAGTTACCCCATCCCCCCACCCATCTCCCCTCCAGCAACCCTCAGTTTGTTTCCTAGAGTTCAGCATCTCTTATGGTTAGAAAAAGAAGACTTTTTATATCTGTTTACTGCTGTTTCCCAGTAGAGCAGTGCCTGGCACATAATAGCTTCTCAATAACTAACTGAAAAATGAATTCATTTTTGAAAGAAAGAAAAATTGTATACTTAATATGCTGCAGTACGAGTCCATGGGTTTTTAGTCTAGGCAGCTTGGTGATGGTTGGAAAGGGAGATGACTAGGAGAGAAACAGATTTTAGAGGTATGCAGGGATTCTGTTTTGGGATGTTAAGTCTGAGGTGCCTATTTTCACCTCCAGGTGAAAATATCAGGAAGACAATTGAATATGTGTCTAGAACTCAAGGGTGAGGAGTTTGAGAGTTCTCAACATATATAGATGATAGATAGATAGATAGATAGATCGATTGATCTATAGATAGATATGTATAGATAGATATGTATAGATAGATAGATAGATAGATAGATATCGGATTTCAGGCTGTGGTATTTAGTGAGATCACGTATGTAGAGATGTAGATAGAGCAGAAAAAAGGTTAAGAAGTGAGCCCTGGTGGTCTTTAACATTGACAGGTGAGGTAGAGGAGAAGCATCCAATGGAGGATCTGGGAAGGGAGGAGGAAAACCAGGAGAGTGTGATATCATGGAAACTAAAAGAAGAGAAACATTTCAGAATAATAGGAGTGCCCTGAGAAAGATAAAGGCAGACAGTGAATAAGATAAGGCACTAGTGGTCTTAGTAAAATTAAAGAGGAAGTTTAGTGTGAGCAGTGATATAAGATAACTGGCGATCAGTACATTATGGTCAGAGTTGCATATTTTATATGGGACATGTATGTCTAAATGTCAAGGTTTGGAGTTTGGCTGTGATCTTGGGTTACCTAATGCAGTGGAGGGATAATCTTTTGCTCTGAGACAGTAAAACAGTTGAGAGTCTAGCTTAGTAGATGGAGCTTTTATGTGGACTGTTAAAAGTAAGAATATGCAGGGATGCCTGATGGCTCAGTCTAGTTAAGCATCTGATTTCGGTTCAGGTCATGATCTCAGGGTCATGAGATCGAACCCCGCGTTGGGCTCCACAGTCAGTAGGGAGTCTGCATTAGATTCTTTCTCTTTCCCTTCCCCTCTGCTCCTCCCCATGCTCTCTCTCTCTTAAATAAATAAATAAATTTTGGGAGGGGGGAAAAGTAAGAATATGCAGCCAGGTGACCAAATCTTTAGTGTATGAGGGTCTGTTACGTGGTAGAAAGCATGACTGAAGGATGGTGGCAAGTGCTGGAGCATTTTGGCCTGAGCTTCAAAAGAGCAGAACTCCTACCCAAGGGCAGGGCAGAGCAGTTATGGTCTAGAGCTGCTTTGGGGAACTAGGAGAAGTCAGCCTTATGTCCTTCCTGGTAAATACAAATTTGGTGGGGGAAATTAACAGCTTCAAGAGAAGCATGAACTCAGATTCATGTTGCATAAATGGTTCATGGATGTGTCCAGGAATTTGTATTATCATGGACTCAGGTTCCAGCAGGATAGACTGGAAAGACTTGGGGAGGAAAGGGAACACCAGAAGGCAGAGTGATGACAGAGCAGTGTGGGGATTCATGTCAAAGGTTGAGGTATTGACCTTCTGCCTGTTGCTATAAAAGAATCTTGCATAATACTTAACTTCCAACATGACCCTGCTGTGCGATGCCTGCCAGGGTGAGTATTTGTTAACTGTGCCCCAGATAACCAAATGAGATAATCTCCTGAATAGGGTTATTTACCATTACCCATGTGAATGTGGAAGGGTGTGTGCCAAACACAGTTATTGTGGTTTTGGCATAAAAAGTCCTTTCTGACAATAATTGTTGGCCGGTATGTTCAGTTGCTCATTGAGGCCACTCCTGGAACAGGAGAGCAATGCCATGTCATCACAGAGGGAAGGATGCTTATCGTTCTGTTTTCCGTTACTGGGCCTGCTTCCAAGCCATTTGAAATATGCGTTAAATTGTTCAGATTTGTTCATGATCTCCAGGCCAGGGTACAGCCCTATTTGAATCTGTTTAAGATGATAAAGAAAATGTTTTATTCAAACTGTTACCTGTCAGTTTTGAGGAGGGTACAAATCATTCTTTCTCCCAAAACAGGATGAGGCTGACTTCTTCCCTGCCCTTGTCTCCAGCTCCACCCTTGCAGAAATTTTACACATACATGATAACATAGATAATACAATGGTGCTGTCAGACCCTTGCTTTTGGAAAGGTAGGTTCTTAGATGTCTTGAAGTGAGGTAAAGAACTGCCATTGAAGAGGGTAGAGGTTGAAGAAGAGAATCTTCTTGAAGAAGATTCCAAATTCTGACCAGGGTTATGCTTGCTTTATCCTTACCTGATTGAGGATCAGATGGAAGAGGGCGTTTTATACTGAAAATATTTTTGTTAGGATCCGTATAAATGCAAAGCTTGTCTTGTTCACTGGAAAATTTAAGGAAGATTTCTCTTCTAGGAATGAATGGAGTGTAATTTTGATGAGAAAAGTAAATGAGTATTTAGGTAACCTTCCAGCCCTCCGAGTCATTACAGAGCTGCCATCGGATGACTTGCATCATACCTATGACTGTTATTTCGCTCCTCAGTTATTGGTGATGCATATATTTACATCATGTGCTCAGTTCCACGAAAAACTAGTTAACTGGTGATGTCATTGTCCATACAGGTCGTGTATTGATCATGTCACTTTTCCATAGATGCAGCTTAGTATTTTCCTTTAGATTAGCTCTGAAAATGACATTTTCTTATTCATATTGGTCTAAGCCTCTCATGAGTGCATTTTGTAGTGGTCTGTGTGAATGGAACTCTCAAGGGTCTCTCAGGACTCTGGTAAACAATTCCTTCTTTCCTTTCATGGCCCTGAGTATCAGTAAAAATCACTGACAAAATAATAGCCATGCAATACAGAGTGTCTTTTCTATTTTCTGTTTATGCCTTTATTTGAAACTGTAATTAAATAATGTCAAACATGCAAATATAGCAAAATAATATCTGCTGTTTGAATGTAATACAGGCCAAATTCTATAAACTTTGATTAAGTCAAGCTTGCATTGACCTTAGTAGGAATCTGGTTGAGGATCTCTTTTAATTACCTCTGCCTTAAAATATGTAAGAATTTTCACATTGCTTTTCTCACTCCTAGAACAATGCATGGATAGCTAAACTAATAAAATGTTTAAATAGATACAAATCAAACTTGAAAGGTTTAAACTGTTGTTTTCATCCCGTAAGTCAGCTGAGAAAAAGCATACAGACTGTAGTTCTAAATTATGTCCATAGAGTATTTCAAATCCAGTGAATTAACTTTCCTTTTTTTTTTCTATTTGAGCTCATAAATGTTAACCTCAGAAGTGCCTCAGATTCTTCAACTGAAATAAACTTGAACTGACAATAGCCAGATGATGTAAAATTGAAACTGAAATTCTATCCTTGGCCCATCCCATGGTCTTCCCCTTAGGTATTAGAAGAATCATAGGAGAGTTAGTGTTTTCATTGTACATGAACTGTAATATTTGGGCAAAGCAGGGCATATAAATTTCTGACTGCCAGGAGAAAGCAATTACCAGCATGGAGAAGATAGCTGGCAATAAATAAACAGAACTATGCTAGATAGTGAGTGAGTTTAAAGATTTATTTAGAATGACTTAGCTTATAGAAAACAGGCCTTTATATTTATCATATGCCTTCATTCAAGTTTCTTAATAGAAAGGCTAATTACACCGCCAAGCCATTTTTTGTACAGTATTTTAAAATAAAGAAATAAATTGGGATATGTTATTTCACACAACTAAAACCACAAACAAAACTAGTCGCTCACAGCAAAACAAATAGCACTTAGACAATGCAGTATACCTGGGTAGACATTACATGAGGATAACGGCTCCCATTTGTCAAGCTCGCATATTGTGTCCTTGTGTGCTGCTGTAAGCTAGGTGTTATCCTGGTCTTGCAGATGAGAAAAATCAGCTCACTTGGTGCTAAGAAACTCCACTGTCCCTGGATGGGAACCCCAGCCTATTTGATTCCAAAGATGGTGGTGCTCCTGACTTCTGTGATATGCCACCTCTCCCACGATGAACCCTTCCCAGCAGCCCCAGTGCTGTGTCCAATGCCTTCTCTTTTTATTTTGAAAACAATGTGCCATGGGAACCTTTGTGGTTCTGGAGAAGAAGCAAGAGGAAATTTTATGACAGAAGAATTTTCTTAGAAGGTAGTCTTCTCTAAGTCTACCCGCCCCCCCCCAGCCCCAATGCTATGGGTAGAGAGGGAAGTAACTTGCCTTACAGTCAGTTTAACTCTGAAGCATCCCTCAATGTGAAGTGATATTCTTCACACCACATCTGTCCATGGACCTGCTTTGGAATTCAGGTGGCCAAGAATTAAGAAATGGGACTCTAAACTGTGGTTCATCTGAGATTGGATTATTATCTTGATATCATTATAGGATTCAAGTGCAGCATATTAAAATCTATTAGATCACATTATTTTTTGAGGAAATTCTCTAAATGTGGTTTAGTCAGACACTGACTTTCTCTTAGATGCTATCAATGCTTTAAGAAACTGCAGAGTCAACCCCCCAGGGGAAGAATGGTTGTGCTTCAAAAGGCAATTAGAAAATAGAAAACAAAGTCTAACTGAGGAAAATTGAACTGTTCATGACTTGAGGAATTACAAGTGAAAGGGACAGATAATGAACTTCCTATGTTTGAGGAAGCAACTTTAAGATCTGTATCTATCTATATATATATATATACACACACACACACAGCGATCGAATAATAAAAAAGAGCATCACTGCCCAGAATTAGTTGTAAGTAATAATAAATAGTAATTAATTAAACATTTTGTCATCTTTGTTCACCTTCTTTTCTGAAAAGAAATAAAACAATGTAAAACTATAGCCCCCATGTGACTACCACTCACAGTTTGCCTCCCCTAAGGCACCAGCAACTTTATTTTTTCAGTTTGCTCTTCATACATTTCCATAATGTACACCCATAAATGATATGTAGGATTGTGTGCACTTAAATATTAAATTATATGCTATATTCTACAGAGTATTTCTCCACTTAAAATTGTTTCATGTTTTTCTACATTGAGATATATTAGGCTTAATTCATTCCTTTTGCCTGCTGAACAGCATTTCGTCATATGCATATACCTCACTTGATCTATCCATTCCACTGTTTAGGACAGTGCTCCCTGTCCTGTGTGAATATCACAGAATGCAACTGCTCGGAAACTTGTGTGAATGGTTTTTAGGGAACAGAGCTGGAAACAGAAGTATTGGGTTGTAGAGTTGGCCTTGTTAATTTTTTATTTTATTACACTCTGCCAAATCAGCTGTATGTAAGAGATGTTATGTTTTCCAAATGTAGTATCACCATGAAGCTCTTCTTACGAAGAACTTTTATTTTTTTAAATGTATTCCTGTTAACCCGAAGTTCACAAACTGGAGCCTGAAGTCTAGATCTGGTCTTCTGCCTGTACTGCTCTCTTCATGCTACAGTGTCAGAGTTAAGCAGTTGCAAGAGAGACGTATGGCTCACAAAGTTCAAGACATAAACTCTTTGGCTTTTTACAGAAAATTTTGCTGGCCCCTGTAATAACAGTATTACCTGTTATCAATCTGTTTACTTTTTTGTTTTCTTTTTAAGTGATATAATATTCAGCCACATAAATTGATAAATAAGATGATTTTAGAGTGTGATAAAAACAGTGGGAAACAGGGATATGAGCGGGATGCTGACATTAAATAGAGAGAGTCTGAGAGAATGCCATATGAGCTGGGACCCAGGAGACGAGGCATCCACGGCTCAGAGAGGTTAAGTAGTTTGTGCAATGTCACATGGGAAGTAAGTGGTAAGAGTGAGTTTTAAGCTCAGAATAACTCTATGTTTGGGGCTCTTTCCTCTGTAATACAGCTGTCTTATATTCGTGTAAACACAGAACAAAGCAGGTAGGTAATTGTAGCAGAGAAACATAAGCAAAATGGTGTCATTCTTCTGGACTTGGCAGGCCAGAAACTGGGGTTCTGATGTGTTGAAATTTGGAATCGGTACTGATGACTGGGTTTGAATCATAATCCTAGCACTAACTTTGGCTGAATCACTTAAATTTGCAGCCTTCATTGTGTTTTGGTAGGATGGGGGTGGGAGGGAGCTCATCTGTAAGCTGAGGAGGGTGTTTGGAAGATCTCCGTGGGCTCTTCTGGCTCTCACTTTCTATGATGCTGTGACTTTAGGAGGTGGCATTGGATCTGGGCTTTGGAGGGTGGGGTGATTTTGACAGGCTGTCTTGTAAATGATAGGAAAAGGTATTCCAGGTGGCGAGAACAGTTTGAGCAAAAACACAGTGGCGAGTAACTGTAGAAAGAATTCTGAGAATGGTGTACAGTGGCCTGATCTGACAAGGCTAGAATTTAATCCTGTAGAAGACAGGAAAGGCAAGATGCATTGGCACTGAGCTGAGGAGGGTCTGAAAAATCATTCTTAGGAGCTGGAGAATTTTTCCGTGGAATTATAGGATTTGAAAGGTCTTGGGTCTTTTTTTGAGCATCTCTGTCCATTGACTGGCCTTTGTCTATATGAGTAGTTCCAGTGATGAAGACTTCTCTAGACCGTCTATTCCATTTTCAGACAGCTCTAAGTGTAAAATAATTCTTCGTTACATTGAGTCATAACATGAGTTCTACCTACACCTTTTCCAAGGTGTAGATAAAGTCATTGGAAGATTTTAAAGGTGGAGGAACGTGTTCAGGGATATGTAACCCAAGGGCCTAAAGGAGGCCTTTTGCAGATAATATGTACCCCAAAGGTAGAGATAACTTTTAAAAGCCTTTAGAAAGCATTCCATTCAGGAAATATGTATTGAGCATTTATGTTGGATCAGTTAGTGACCAAGAATCTGGTGATAAGCCAGAATTCCTATTTTCACACTCTTCCCAAGCTCATGGGGAAGATGGACCAGTAGACCATTGTGACAATGACTCTGGGATTTGGGGCAGGAGTGCTTAACGTGGCACATAAAAGCAAGGAGTCAAAGGGCAGGTAAGGTTCCTGGAAGTTGAGGAGCTGTCCAGATTGATCAAGGAGGCAGAAAGGAGAGCACTGCAGGGATGGGGAGCATGGAGATAGAAACGTGAAAGAATGTGACCTATTTAAGGAACTAAAAGCTGTTTTATGGTGGGAACATGGTGTGTGTGTAGGGAAGTAGCTAGGAATGAGGCTGGTGTAGTGGACTGAGACTGTCACGAGGGGCTGTGTTTGCCATGCTAAGGATTTTATATTCTGAATTTGATGAGAAGCCAATATATATTTTTTCCAGTATATATATAGTGTTGGGTTTTTTTTTTTTTTTTTGAGAGAGAGAGAGACAGAGAAAGAGTGAGCGAGCACAAGCAGAGAAAGAGGCAAAGGGAAAAAGAGAGTCTTAAGCAGACTCCATGACCAGCATGGAGCTCAATGTGGGGCTCAGTCTCAGGACCCTGAGATCATGACCTGAGCCAAAATCAAGAGTTGGATGCCTAACCGACTGAGCCACCCAGGCACCCCTCCAATATATTTTTTAGTTGAAGTATAAATGACACATAATATCCTATTAGTCTCAGGTGTATATTATAGTGATTCAATATTTTTATACTGAATGAAATGATCCCCACGATCAGTTGTTACCTGCTGTCATCTTAGGAAGTTATTACAATATTATTGACTCTACTGCCTGTGCTGTACATTACATCCCCATGACTTATTTATTTTATAACTGGAAGTTTGTACCTCTTAATCCCCTTCACCTTTTTCTCCCACCCCCCAACCCTTCCCCACTCTGATGGCCAACAGTTTGTTTCTTGTATCTATGAGTCTGTTTCTGTTTTGTTTTGTTCATTCATTTTGTTTTTAGATGCCACATAAAAATGAGATCATAGAGTATTTGTCTTTCTCTGACTTACTTATTTCACTTAGCATAATATTCTCTAAGTCCATCCATGTTGTTGGAAATGGTAAGATTTCATTCCTTTTATAGCTGAATAATATCATCTTTATCCATTCATCTATTGATGGACACTGAGTTGCTTCCATATCTAGCTATTGTAAACGATGCTGCAATGAACATAAGGGTGCGTATATCTCTTTGGGTCGGTATTTTCACCTTCTTCAGATAAATACCCAGAAGCAGAATTGCTGGATCATATGATAGTTCTATTTTTAGTTTTTTTCCCATACTGTTTTCTGTAGTGACTACACTAATTTACATTCCCACCAACAGTACATAAGAGTTCCCTTTTTTCCACATCCTCACCAAAACATGTTGTTCTTTAATCTTTTTGATAATAGCCAATTTGACAGGTGTGAGGTGATATCTCATGGTGGCTTTGATTTGCATTTCCCTGATGATGAGTGATGTTAAGCATCTTTTCATGTGCCTGCTGGCCATATGTATGTCTTCTTTGGAAAATTTCTATTCATATTCTCTGCTCATTTTAAAAGGGGGGGTACTAATTTTTTTTATATTAAAAGTCAGTATTCTTTTTTTTTTTTGCATTTCCTTATCTACTTTATTACTTTTAAAATTTTAATTCCAGTATAGTTAAAATACAATGTTATATTAGTTTCAGGTGTACAATACAATGATTCAACAATTCTGTACATTACTCCGTGCACATCATGTTGAGTGTACTCTTAATCCCCATCACCTATTTCACCCATCACCCCACCTGCCTCTCCTCTGGTAACCATTAGTTTGTTCTCTATAGTTAAGAGTCTATTTTTAGTTTGTCTCTTTTTCCCTTAGTTCATTTGTTTTGTTTCTTAAATTCCACATATGAGTGATATCATATGGTATTTGTCTTTCTCTGACTGACTTATTTCACTTAGCATTATACTTTCTAGATCCATCCATGTTGTTACAGATGGCAAGATTTCATTCGTTTTTTACAGAGAAGCCAATATTCTTAAAAATAGTTTTTCCTCCCCAATTTATAGAATGTACATATACATTCCTTCTAAAAATATTAGAGCATATGGAAAATATGAAGAAATACAGATCATCTTTAGTCTCACTAACCATAAGTAATCAATGTTAAAACATGTTTCCATATTTCTAACCAAGTGTGGTTCTATGCGT